>NC_142884.1:48393946-48545461 GCF_051225735.1 Oryctolagus cuniculus | reverse complement strand
GATGCGTTCTAGAACCCCTCACCAATGCCTGAAACCACAATGGGACTGAAGCCTACATATGCCAAGTCCTTCCCTATACACACACACCTGGGATAAAGTTTACTTTATAAATTAGGCACAGTAGAGACGAACAATACCCAGTCACACAATAGGACAATCATACGCACGCCCTGTCACGTAGCTGCTGGCACCAGCGCTCCTGAGCGCCGGGCCCATTACTAAGTAAAAGCAGTGTTCCTTGAGCGGAAATCTGCAACACTTGATGGCTGGTGAGCTGATGTCCGAGACCACTGCTGAGTGACCCGGGCAGGCAGTGTGTGCACCATGGGTATATCACAGGGAGGACTCACGCCCAGTGCATCACACCACTCAGAATTGCTTGTTTCTGGAATTTTCCGACTTCAGTTGGCTACAGGTGACTAAAACCACAGAAAGTGAGACCAGGGATAAAGGGAGACTACGGTACGCATGTTAACATGTCATGCTGTGCATGGGTCAAACATGCCTCATTGTCTGTCAATATCTTTAAAACAAGACTAAAAACTCATTGAAAGAAACCATGGTGGAAATAAAAAGGGACGCACAGCATAGGAGAAAATATTCACAAATCATATTTGCACATCTGCAATATATAAAGAACTCTTTTGAATCAATAACCAAAAAATCCATATTTTTAAATGGGCAAATAAAGCAGAAACAGCCCCCCTCCCAAAATAGCCAAGAGATTTGAGCAGAAAATTCCTAAGAGAAGATTTATGAAAGACCAATAGGAATATGAAAAAGTACTCAGCAGTATTATTCATCAGGGAAAAAAAATTAGAACCGCAAGAGGATTCCACCAACATCCGCCAGAATGGTTGAACTAAAAAAGCGGTGGAGAGCTCTTACTGCGACCAGGGTCGCCTCCAAGCCAGCCAGTGGCCGTGTCTGGCTCCCAGCACCTTGAACATCTCTGTTTCGCTCCACTCATCTAGCTTCCTACCGTGGCCACCCTCCCTTCTTCCTCGCCCAGCTCCTGACCCCAGCCCCTTCCCTCTGTTCCCCACTGGGCTGCAGACTTGGCCAGACCCCTCCCTGTCTTGCACCCTTTGCCAGCTCCCTGCACCTGCCCGGTACAAGACACCTCCTTCCCTCCCCTGCTAAGACTCTCCAGAGTCTCCACCCTCATGGCCCCACCTCAGGAGTCCACGTCCTGGGGTCTTGTGGGGCCCAGCTCTCCAGGTATATACCCTTGGAGGCTTCTCCACTCCAGCCGGGGAAGAGGTCGCACTTCCTCCTGCCCCAGGGACTTTGCACATGCTCATCCTTTCATCAGCCACACTGTACTCCTTTCTTTGTCTACTCAACTCCTACTCGTGCTCCTCACTTCTGCTTAGTGGTCAGTCAGGGAGGCTAACCCTGTGCCCTCCCTGACCCAGACCCCTGTCTTTATTCTCAAAATACACTCGCCTCACCTTGCAGTGCTTCTGCCAGCCGTCATGCACAAGGGCTTTCCCTCTGCCTCTCCCCTCCCTGTAGGCAGGGGCCACACCTATGTCAGGGCGTCCAGCAGCACCAGGTGCTCTGTGAGCATGGCTGGAGGGAAAGGATGGCTTGGTCGGGTGCTAGGCTCAGCGCTAGACTGCCCTGCTCCAAAGTCCAGCTCACCCACTTCCCAGCTGTGTGACCTGCGGCAAGTGGCTTGACTTCTCGGTGCAGAGCTGGGATGAGCGTGAGAAGAGAAGCCTGAGAGGTAAAATGCAAGGGAGAATTCGCTCTAGGGCCCACCCTCATCCTGTCTCTGTGCCTCCGTTGCCTGGTAAGGATTCAAATGAATGCAAGGCCCTTTGTCCAATTCCTGGCACCGCCCGTATCGTGTGTGAGCATGTGTCACCCTCATTTGTCAGGCGACTCACGGCCTCCTTCATGCCCTTTCTGCCACCACTTCCCCCCTCCCAGCTCAGTCTCGCCTCTACTCCCTCAGACCCCACCGTCACTGTCTCCTTGGAGAAATCAGCACTGGTCGTGACGCCTTCCGGTTTGCACAGGAGACACACTCTCTGCTTTGCGAACATCTGAACTGGGCACCTCCTGCCGAAGGCCAGGCAGGCCCCAGCTCAGGGGGGCCTCCCCCTCCCTGAAACCTGGCGGAGTGGGTGCTGACTTGTCATTCTTGCTCAGGGTCAGCCCCCGACACCTCCACAAAGCTCCCGGAGCACAAGGAATGCTGACTCCTGTGCGGGCATCAGGATTTGAGAGTGGGGTGTTGGGCTGTACACCGCAGCATCGCACCTGCACTTGGGAGACCCCGACGCACCGGCAGGTGCCTCTGAGCTTGAGCGAACAGCAAGGCTCACTCGCATGCACACACACACATACACACACACACTCCTCCAGAGGGAGGGGAAACCCAAGGTTCTTATACTACTGGGAAGTTTATATATACAAGGGTACTTTAACAATTTCACAGGGGATCGGCATTGTGGCATGGTGGGTTAAGCTGCCACTTGAGATGCCAGCATCCCGTATTGGAGCACTGGCTCCAGTCTCAGCTGCTTCTCTTTCAATCCAGCTCCTTGCTAACGCGCCTGGAAAAGCTGCGCAGGATTGCCCATTCCCCAGGCCCCTGTGAGAGATTCAGATGAACTCCAGGCCCCTGGCTTTGACCCTGTCCTGGCAGTTGCAGTCATATGGGGAGTGAACCAGCAGGTGAAAGATCTTTCTGTCTCTCTCTCTCTCTCTCTCTTTTCTTGTGTCTCTTTTTCCGTGTGTGTGTGTGTGTGTGTGTGTGTGTGTGTGTCTTTGTCACTCTTTCAAACAAATCTTTTTTAAAAGGGACCGAGGAGCTTCTTTTAGTGCCCTCCAAATTGGAAATCCACGCATAGCTTTTTCAGCATCCATGTTTTCCATGAGCTTATTGAAGACCCTGGTACAAGTGGCACCCAAGTCCCCCTAGGCACCCAACCCTGCCCTTCCGGTGTTGGCTGGCTTAACTGTCTGGAAACAGCACATGATCGGCCGCCCAGCTCACTGGGACCTGAGCCTGTTTCTCCTTCTGTTTGCCACTCCTGGGCTCTGCCCCATCCGCCACCAGCCACTCGTGCCCATGGGAAACACCCAGTATTCCAGGTCCCCACTCCCCTTGACCACCCTGGGGGTGGGGGTTCAGCCCCTCCCTAAGCCAACTGCCCTCACCCCCACTTCCGCATGCCCAGCCCTGGCTAGACTTCTCCCAGGGCATGTGGCCGGCCACGAGGGCGTGGCGGTCAGGGGGAGCGCGTTCTCCAAGCCTGGGGCTGCATGCCCGGACTCGTGCCCCACCGACAGTCGTCATCTCCCACACTTGGCAACAATGCGTGTCTTTGTCTGGTCGGGGAGCCAATCCATCAGAAGACCCAGCTCTGTGACTCACGCCCCGGTGCTGTCAGCTCACGCTGTGGGAACCCAAGCGGCTTCCAAATGTTTCAGCAGAAGCCGCTCCAGTTTTTGTCTTCCTCCTGCTCTTCCACCGCTTTCCCTCCGTGGGAGAAACTGAGGACAAGAAGCCCCCTCACCTCCCCCGCCTCCCAGATCTCCTTGAATATATGAAAGGAACTACTTCAGATGGCTGATAATTCAACCAGCAAACCAGGGCCTGATGCAGCCATGGCACCACCGCCATCTTGGTAATAGGAACCTTGATTCTTTCTGACCTCTCTCTCTTTAAAATTTTTTTTCTTTCATTATTTGAGAGGCAAAGGGAGAGCCCGAGAGAGTGGGAGCTCTCAGTTACTGGTTCATTCCAAATGCCCACAACAGCTGGGCCTCGCCGGGCTGAAACTGGGAGCTGGGAGCGCAATCCAGGTCTCTCACTGTGGAAGCAGGAACCCAGTGACTTGAACCATCACCTGCTGCCTCCCAGCATCTGGGTTAACTGAGAGCTGGAGTCAGGAGCCAGAAGAAGGAGGGGGCTGTGGGGTCTTAACATCTAGGCCCCCTCCTCTTAGTCTGCATCACTGCCTCTGGCCCTTGCAAGGGGAGAGAGTGAAACAGTCCAGAATCTGTCAGTCCCCCGCAGACGAGCTGAGAGCAGCCTAGAACGACAGACAATGGCCTGTTGTGCCGTCTGCGGTGCATCCCTGTCGCAGGGATGGTTTTATTCAAATCGATACTCAGGACGTCTGGAAATAGAGACGGTGAGGACAGAAGCCGACACACGGCATGCCGTGCGAGAGCCTTCTCGATAAATATGCAGGAGTGTCACTGCCACAGAATCTATTGCTCCCCTGAAGTCAGCATAGATATGTGAGGTACTTAAGCATGCCTGCTGCATGCATATTGGCAGTTTGTCAGTGTGCTGGCAACAGGAATCGAATTCACAACTGCTTGGGGTTTGGCTGGTGTCGGTTTTCAGGATACTAATCTAGGAAATTGCTAAATCTGTTTAATTCTTTGGAATTGAAATTAGACACATGTTTCCCCGAATGAATCACAAGTGATTCTGGAAACTTCCTCCCCACCTTTGCCCCACCCTTTCCACCAGTCCCTGGGCTTCCTGTGGCTTTCTCTCTCTCTCTCCCCAAAGCCTGGCCTGTTTTTGGTGGGTGCCTTGTGTTTCTTTCATCTGATCACACCTCCTCCAGTCCTCTGAATTTCTTTCCAGGGTCAATTGCCCTCTCTCCTTTTCCCCATCAGAGTTGTTCCGATGGTGTTGACTCCACTCCCAGGCTGAGTTTTGATCTGGCTGATCAGATAATCACAGAGGAAGCAGAATCCAGGAGTGGGCAGGAACTGACCATGAGTCGCTGGATCAAGCCATGGCTGAATGGAGGTGTCTTAGTGATTTTATGAAACAACTTGAGTTTGCTTCCTGTCCCAGCTGCTAAACACCTAACATGCCCTACATCCCAGGAATCTAGGCGCTGCAGTCTTCCCAGTGTCTATGCTCCACAGAGGAGTGATCTGGATGGCTCTGTAGGAAAACAAGTCTTGATTTTAAAAGGTTAATGGAATTTGCGTGCCGGCTGAGGGAGCTGGATCTGTCATCAGCTTCCCCGAAGTTGATCTCACTCACCTGAGGCCTCCGGGCAGCTTCTCCATTGTCCCACCCCATGCAGAGGTGGAGCATCAGCTTTCTCACTAGGCCTTGGTCTTACTCAGCTCTGGGTTCCACTAGTTGGGCTCTGCCTGGCACAGAGGATGAGTGATATGAGGCTGTTGCAGAGAAAATGCTGGATGTATCAACTAGGGACAGCTTCCCCGGGCCTCTGGAAAATGGGCCTTGTTTAGGGAGGTCTTCCAAGTCTCTTCCCAATTCTTTTTTTTTTTTTTAAGATTTATTTTATTTATTTGAAAGAGCTACAGAGAGAGGTAGAGACAGAGAGTGAGGTCTTCCATCCGATGGTTCAGTCTCCAAATGGCCGCAACGGCCGGAGCTGCATGGATCTGAAGCCAGGACCCAGGAGCTTCTTCCAGGTCTCCCACGTGGGTGCAGGGCCCCAAGGACCTGGGCCATCTTCTACTGCTTTCCCAGGCCACAGCAGAGAGATGGATCAGAAGAGGAGCAGCCCGGACTCAAACCGGCGTCCATATGTGATGCCGGCGCCTCAGGCCAGGGCGTTAACCCGCTGCGCCACAGCGCTGGCCCCATCTCTTCCCAATTCTGTGGAGGACAGGTGGAGAACCTCATGGCTAATGGGGCAGAAAGCAACCTGGCAAAGCAGAACAACCACCAGTCTCGTCTATGCAGCTGAGATGGAGCTAAAACTTAAACTCGGATTTTTTGAGCCCATTGCGATGCTGTGTCCACTTTCGGGATTTTGCATGAGAAAAGACGACCTTCCTTTTAGAAAAGCCACTACTCCTTGGATCCCTCTTCTCATGCATGCATCGTGCATTGGCATTATTTCTAAGGGGTGGGAATGAGGCTGTGGGTAGGATTCGGTTTGATACGCTGCGTGTCATTGAAGAGTTTCAGCTCTCTCAGCCACAGAGCAATTCCAAAACTCCCACACGCTAGATGCACATCTCTCGGGCGAAGTGAGTGTCTGAGCCTCTTGTTAGGGTTACGATCACAATCACAGCACATAATCGCTTTGCTGTTCTGTTGTCTGTACATCCTTGGGTTTCCGCTCCCAGCAATCAGGTTTCCTGCTGCCCCTAGAGCATCTCGCCAGCACGCTGGTTCAAAATGGCAGCACGCAATGAGCCTTGAGGTGGTGCTACGCTGCTGTAGCAGATGTGACACTTGTCAAATAACATGCGCGCCCCCTCAGTAGCTCCCGGTGACTCCAGCTTGAAAGGATAGGTTAAGGGACCATCATCCTCTGACGGGAGCTACCTTGTCTGTTAAATGGTTTTCACTGAAACAATCAGAGCTCCATATACAGCTGCCAAATGCAGGAAGGGATGAAGCAGGCGAAGTGCTGGGGGTTTATATTCAATCTAGCTTGGGTTGCTACAGCTACAGGCAGCCAAACGCAGGGTTCTGGAAATTTCTCTGAGAATCCCAATGTGAATGCATAAGGGAAGAGAAAGCTGTGCAGCTGGCAGAGCCAGGCCACCCTGACCTCAGCACCAGGGGCGTCTGTGCTTCCAATGTGTCTACTCTGAGCACCTGCTTCTGACTCCCTCTGTCTCCTGCACCTGCAGCAGATCTCATCTTCCCAGGTAAGGACGAAGCTCTAGGGCTGGCACTGTGGCAGAGCAGGTTAAGCTGTTGTTGGGGAGCTGGGGTGGAGCACTGATTTGAGTCCTAGCTGCTCCTCTTCCCATCCAGCTGCTGTCAGTCTGCCTTGGGAAGCAGAGGTTGATGACCCAAGTACTCACTTGGGAGACCCAGATGGGGTTCCTGGCTCCCTCCTTCAGCCTGGCCCATTCCTGGATCTTGTAGCCATTTGGGGAGTGAACCAGCAGACAGAAAAGATTGTTCTCTCAATACCTCTCCCAATAAATCATTTTAAGAGAGAGAGAGAGAGAGAAATGCCACGAAGGCAGGGAGCTTTGGCCTTTTTTGTTAACTGTCACTACTTCAGTGTGGATACCCATATAAATTTTCCGAGTAGAATCACTCATGACAGGTACAAGACTCCTGTGGGTGCTTCCAGTCCTGGAAAGCAACAATGTAATGCACAAGAACTAATTATGGGGCCGGCGCCGCGGCTCACTCGGCTAATCCTCCGCCTTGTGGCGCCAGCACACCGGGTTCTAGTCCCGGTCGGGGCGCCGGATTCTGTCCCGGTTGCCCCTCTTCCAGTCCAGCTCTCTGCTGTGGCCAGGGAGTGCAGTGGAGGATGGCCCAAGTCCTTGGGCCCTGCACCCCATGGGAGACCAGGAGAAGCACCTGGCTCCTGGCTTTGGATCAGCGCGGTGCACCGGCCACAGCGCGCCAGCCACGGCGGCCATTGGAGGGTGAACCAACGGCAAAGGAAGACCTTTCTCTCTGTCTCTCTCACTGTCCACTCTGCCTGTCAGAAAAAAAAAAAAAAGAACTAATTATGGAATGCTTCTGGAGACTAGTAGGTTTCCTCTGCAGGTACAGCTCAGTTTCGGATGTAGATTTCCAGACTTGAAACTCTGCTATCATTGATCCCGGAGGAGCTCACACTCTTCAACAACACATCAATGAGATGATTGCCCCAACCCTTCTGACCACACTCTGTGCATGGATGGCTTGTGGTCTGGGTGTTCATGGTTCATCCCCATTTGTGGATCTTGCCAACTTTGTACTTAAAATACAAGTAAATTAGTTCCCAAATTTAAAAAGTAGATTTTATATTAAAATGTGAGTTTCCAGGCTTTCCCTCCCACTTTCCTGCAGGGCGACAGCTGATAGGGGCTGAGAAGTGATGGCCCCCGGAGATGTAGCAGGTGGTCCGCAAATGCCACAGTGATCTCCCGGCTCACTCTACTTGCTCTCAAAACGCACCTGCCCCCAAAGACTCTCAGGTTTGCCACAGCGAGACCGAGGGTGCCACGGAAGGAGATGAGGCCTGTTTAATTCTGTCCATGTGAGTTTCCGGTATAGAATGGCCCAGAGAAACGTCTCAGGACTTTGATCATTTTGGTAAAAGGCAAACATTTTGTATATGTTAAGGGAAGAGCAAGCAAACATGCATCATTTCAGGCACAAATGACATTCAATTTTCAATAGGAGCAAGTCTGAAAATGTTAAAATGGGGGCTGGTGTTGTGGCACAAGGCTTAAGCTGCCACTTGCAACACAAGCATTCATAGAAGGTGCCAGTTCAAGCCCTGGGTGCTCCTCTTCTGACCCAGCTCCCTGCCAAGGCACCTGGGAAAGCAGCAAATGATGGCTCACATACTTGGGCTGCTGCCATCTGACTGGGAGACCAGGACAGAGCAAATCTTCCTTAGAGCTCCTGAAGGTCACAGCCAATGTGGCTCCCAGAGCAGGTTCTGAATGGCAATGAAGTTGGTTTCTTTAATAAACGGATGCCTCCTGGAACCAATTTGAAGATACTTTTTCAAACAGATTGAATGCCCTTCTTATTATTTTTGGATAGAATTTGGTTTTGCCAGTTGTGGTTCAGCCTACCTTGTTCTGTGTTTGGTTTTGCTTTGTTTTTCATCTTCAAAATCACAGCCCTTGTCAATGACAGGGGCCGACCCACGACCACATGGGGTTCAGTGTCAGGTTGCAGAGTTCAGATGAAAGGGGCTGCAGGAGCTCAGCACTAGTGCGAGACCGGAGTCATCCGGAGTTTAGGGGGAATTCTCCAGGAGCAAGGTGTGGGGTCCTGAATGGCCAGGATGGCCCAGGGTTGCACCAGCCAGGAGGACAACAGGGAGAGGAAGGAACAGCTGGGTGTCGGCACTCAGCCTGGCAGGCGTTCGGAAGCAGTGCTAAGTTTCAAGGGCCTGAACCCTGGAGTCAGACTCTTGGTGTTCGGATCTCGCTTTGCTCCTTACCGTGTCAGCTTGGGCCAGTACTTAGCTCTTCTGATCACCAATTTCCTTATGGGAAAACAGTCCCTGCTCCATAGGTGGTTGTGATGATTAAGTGGGTCTAAAGGTGTGCGTTACGTTTAAAAGTGCATGGACTGACATATCTGGACTGTTAAGAACTTGCACCTTCAGCAGGGCCGCCTGGGCAGGGAGTTGGCGTGGAGGGCAGATTTGTCCCGGGAGCAGCTGCAGAATCAAGCCTCACGCGGCTGTCTGGGACCCTGGGATCTGGGCCTCCATGTGCATGGCTCCCTCTGAGACGCAGGGAGGAACTTGCCCCAGCTGTGCTGCAGGGGAGGATCTGTCACTTCCCAGAAGACAGGGACCTCTTCTTAGAGTCTCCTGTGCCTACAATGGGATAAACACTCAGTGCACATAACTCACCCAAGTCAGCCACCTGCCATATAATGATGTTTTTTGCATGACAGCGGTCCCATAAGTGGTCCCATAGAGCGGAAAGATGTCCATCACCTCGGATTGTCACAGTGCTTTTTCTGTGTTTAAATGTGCTTAAATACAGGGCTGGCACTGCGGCATGGTAGGCTAAGTCTCTGCCTGTGGGGCTGGCATCCTATATGGGCACCAATTCGAGTCCCAGTTGCCCCACTTCCAATCCAGCTCTCTGCTATGGCCTGAGAAAGCAGTAAAAGATGGCCCAAGTGGTTGGGTCCTAGCACCCACGTGAGAGACCTGGAAGAAGCTCCTGGCTCCTGGCTTCAGAACAGCGCAGCTCCGACATTGTGGCCACTTGGGGAGTGAACCAGCTGATAGAGGACCTCTCTGTCTCTTCTTTCTCTGAATGTGACTCTGCCTGTCAAATAAATAAATAAATGATTTTTAAAAAAAATATATGCTTAGATGCACAAATACTTACCATTGTGCTATACCCCCCTACAGTGTTTAGAACTGTAACGTGCCTGGGAACAAAAGACAATACCACATGAGCTATACCATCTGCCCTTGGGGAGTAGATGCCCCGAAGTTCACATAGTGGCTTCCCAGGGCACGCCCCCATCAGTAAGCGGCAAGTGAGCTGGTCCTGGTATCTGCTAGTTGAGTCACCTGAGGGAGTCTAGTCCTGCCAGAGATGAATTTGATCAAACTTTTCAAGAAAACACAGGAACCGCAATTCTTGGGTTAGACATTCCAAGGCTTTTAAAAAATACAAACAGATCAAATAAAACACACGCTGAAGCTGCGTTCGGTCAGCACATGATTGACTTGGAACCTCCAGGCTAATTCTTGCCACCCGGCCTTTTCGCTTCAGGGCCTGCAGGGATGCTCAGCGCCTGGATCCTTGTGCTGGGCTCACACACAGGGAACCGGCCCTCTCCGGGAGCAGTCCGCACTGGTGAATGAGGACAGCTGGTGGCCTCAGCTCCCCCACCCCTCAAAGGGTTACCCTGGCTCCCAGTGTTGCCAGCAGCATGGTGGCCAGGTTTGACGCTTTATTAGCTGCCTTCTTTGCCTAGTCTTGCTCCTCTTTCACTACCCTATTTCCTAGGCCTACTGCCGTCAACCTGCACCTGCACGCATGCCTTGAGACCTGCTTCTGGACAACACAAGCTGAAAGAAATCTCTGGGGCACCTGTCACCTGGGAAAAGTGGGTCTTCCAGGGTATCCCCATGGATGGCACTGGCCACACATTGCCATGTGGACTGGATTTAGGTGCTAAGGACCTCTTTGGCACCAAAATAAGGTTTCAGGATCTATTGAAGTTTTCAGACAATTGCTCAGAATTTTGGAGTGAGGATGGGGGAGGGAGATCCTCTGGTTTCAGTGCATTCATTTGCATTTAAATTTAAAGTTCAAATTAAGGCTTTTAGAAACTTCTAATTTCTATTTAATTATAAGAATTTCACCGCAGGGTATCTATCTGATTTAAAGGAATAATTAAAATTAAGGATCGCTGCACTGATTTGCCACAGTGGATGTCTGTCCTTCAGAATGTTAAACAACAGCAAACGATTTGTGGCTGGAGGTGCTCTATATGCAAATTCCCCCAAGAATAGAATTCGGGGATAGAGAAATTTAGATCATGAAAATCACAGCGCAAGTTTGAACATCAGTGCCGAATAAATGCTTCCGTTGTTACCATTACTTCTCTTAATAGCCTCAATTAAGTGATTTAAAATAGGACAATAGATAAGCAAGATCAATTAATTTTTTAAGATGATCAAAGGAATGTGGTTCAGCATTGTAAACACTGCGAATGTGATAATGGTTTTATCAGACAGGAGAAATAACTTGAAGTGGTTGACGCCTGATTCATTCACGCTCAGAGGGGTTTTATTTGTGATGAATCAGATTGTCTTTTGTAATGGGGAGAGTTTTAGGATGTAGCCCATTAATTTTGAGAAAAAAAGTAATTCGGATATTAAAATAGATGCTATTCTCGGCTGGTTGTATGTCAACCATAATAAGTGATAACAACAATCAAAATATCCCCATCGGATCACCTGTTGGAAGGAGGCTTTGGGAAGGGCTGGGGAGCTGCCAGGGGCAGTAACCTTGATCCCCCTGAGCGTCAGCCTCAGCTTCCATGTCCGAGGTCTGGGCTGGAGGCCAAGTGGAAGACCCAGAGTCAGCCTGTGCCTTTCTGCTCAGACGAAGGAAGCGCCATTGGGAGGCTGAGGGCGGCACAGGGAAGGCAAGCGTCATTCTTGAAAGGCTACGTTTACTGCACTGCGCACTGGGATGAAGTTTTATCCAATTATTTATACCCCTCCGGCTTTCAAAAAGGAATTAAGATAGTTGCCCCGCAAACAGGGACAGAAACAGTAAGAGAACAAATCTGAGTGATAGCGAGTGGTGGGTAATGGTGGCTCAAGCTGCCAAGCCAAGGGACCATGTTTGCAACTAAAACCGAATTTTGGGTTTGAGCTTCCTGGCAATCAAAGCAAAAAGGGAAGCATGATAAGCTGTTATCTCTTATTTAAATTTTTTGAAAAGATGACCTTTAATTTCTAGGGGAATTTTTTTGTGTGTGTTTGAGAGTGAGAAAATGAATTTAATCACAGAGTTCATTTTAAAAACTAGAAGAGATACAAGTGTAAAACACAAAAATTGCTTCTAAGTTATCCTGTCTTATAGCACCTTAGCAAGTTGTGAGGAGGCACCTGCCTTAGGCTGTCACTCTGAAAGATCCACAGTATTGCCACCGTGTAATGGTCCACCGACAGTGTGAGTTGGTGCGGTGTCTAATGACCACCGATGAATCTAGACTTGGCAAGAATCGAATTGAATGATCAGACTTTGGCTTCACAACTTTCAGGGGCACATCAGTGAATCTGAGGAGAGAGAATGCGAGAGAGTGGCAAACAGGGGCTGTCCCTGGGACCAACAGGTGGCTTCCTGGCAGGCAGCTGTCTGGGTGAGCCCTGGTTGGATTTCTCCACGGCTACGAGGCAAATGCTCCACTTGCTACGTGGCTCATGGGTTGGTGCCTGTCCTGCATTAGCACAGCTCTTGGGGTTACTGGAAGAACCTTGGCAGGCTCTCTGGTTAATCAGACCGTCATGTGCTCGTCTTTGCCTGCCGTAATTCCATGGCTAAATCTCCTGTGGCTCTAGAATCTAATGGCCAAAAGGTGCAGCTAGGGACCGACTCCTACGGGAAAATCGGAGGGAGAGGAAAGCTCTTGAAATCGGCTGTTGTTTGAGATTCCTGGATATGCCAAGGAACTCCCCTGCCCAGCAAGGATCAATTCTCCAAGCTTCGTGGTATTTCAAACAGGATACCTGCAAGAACTAGCCATTTTCAACCTTACGTGTCACCCTTCATGGATATGAAACCAAGAGCTTGGATTAGTTTTGGGAGACAAATTTGGGTGCAAATCCTTTTTTTTTTTTTCTGTTTACTGGTTATGAAACCCCAAGCAAGTTAGCTAACTTTGTGGAGTCTCTATTTTCTCATCAGAAAAAGCAGATCTCCAGGAGCTGCTAATCAATCGTAAAGCTTCAGGAACCCAGATGTCCTTGTTCACAGACAGTCCCCAGGTCATGGTTCCATTTTTAAATACGAGACAGACCCTGCTTTAGGTGCTGAGGATACAGACGTCATACAGCTTGATCCCCTGAAGAATTCCGAGACTCCTGGGGAGAGCCAAGACACGGCACGGAGCCTGAAGGCCTGCTGGAAGGAAGGGCTGGCGGGACCCTGCGAAGGGGGCAGTCACCAGCAAGAGGTGACCCAACAGTCAGGGCTGACACCAGAAGAGCTGGCGGGCCGCCTGTTCTGGAGCTGGGGAGCCTTTGTCTGCCAAGGGCAGTTTGGATATTTATAACATCACTCACGGGCCATACAAAATTAGCAATTTGAAAACGAGCCTGCTATCTAGATTTATTGAACTTCAAGTCCCGCCTGTGGTTGGGTGGCAGGGCCAGACCCAGTGGTTTCCCGGGGCGGGCATGCCTCACACCGTCTTAGCGTCCGACCCATGTCCCAGGTACTTACCAGCAGTCACCTGTGAGAGGAAGGAGGCCCATCTGGAGGCCTTTACATGCCCTGGCAGGTTATTCGCAATATGGATGTTGCAAGGTAGACAAGAAAGAACTGCAGAGGTCAAGTAGATTTGAACGCTGCAAAGTCTGCCGCGTCTGCGCAGAGCTCAGCACGGAACTGCAGAGCCAAAGCTTTTCGTTAGCTACTCCTTGCTCCCCTCGAAAAGCACAAAGAAGAGGAATGAGGTACCTACTGCATTCCTGCAAAACAGCTATTAGCCTTGCATTAGGATCCTGTTTACAAGGTAAGTGAGAGGCCATTGCTATGAAGAAGTCCTCCTGGCCCAGTCACCGTGATTTGGCTCGGGGAAGGCGCCCGGCAAGGTGCCCTGGGCTGCTTTGCTGGTCAAGTGCACGGAGCCGCCCTGCCAGCCTTGTGGGTGTGAGTTTGAGTTCTAGTGCTGAACTTCATCAGCAGTGTAATTCCATTTATGCGATTACATAATTAAATTGAGACTTGACTTGTGCTTTTTAAAAGATTATGTGACCAGATGTAGTTTGAACAAAGGCCAGCTTTGAAAAAGGGGCTCTTTGCACACTCCCTTTCTGCTAGGCTGGGGCTCCGTGCCTCCTTGTTTCTCTCTCCTGTTCCCCCCACCCCAGGTATGAGTCAAATCCAGTGAGTGGTTAATAAACTGATGGGATTATAGCATACATACTTTTATCTTAAAATACACTTTCAATGTGTTTGGAAACAAAAATAAAACCTTGTGGAATTCAGATCTCGTAGCAAGCTTGGAAGATCCGCCTTCCCACACCGGGAGAATAATGCGCACGGACATTTCAAATGGCTTTTCATCAAATCAGATTTTGAACAGAAAGTTTTAGGACGAGTCCTGAGTAACCGAATTAGGGATTGGCACACTTCATTCTGAAAGTAAGTCAAGTTCAACAGAATGGAATCTATGTCTACCATAAAGCTACCACTTTTTGAGAAACTCTGTAACTTTGGGGAAATCTATCTCTGGTACTCAGTAATATTAGCATATTTAATTCAGATACATACATTAATCCAGCAGAGAATTTTTATAGTAATTAATTTTATAGACAAAAAAATGCTAATAGTTTTAGATGAAATTCAGCCTTTATCTCAAAGTGCAAGCCTACTCAGACAAAAATCACAAAACAACAGCATACTTAAAGCCTACAGAGAATGTGAACATTCTAATTTTTCTAGTCAGTATAAACTGTTCCTTATAAAATCCCGACAAGTCGATGCATATGCAGCAGCTCCTATTAAGATGCATTAGTGCCATTAGGTAATGAAACTACCGAGGGGTGCTTTCTAGTGCTTCAATTAAGGGTTAAACCACAGACCAAACTCAGCTGGAGCCCAGTCTAGATGCAAACTGTTATCTAAGGGCCCAGTCTCACTTCTGAGTGGATTGCTTCCAGAACACAAAAGCACCACATTAAAATGCTTGTTTTGTCTGAAAGTTTGTTCTTTTCCGTTTTAACCAAAACTGGGGCTTTCCCTAAACTCAGAGAGCAGGGGAGGGCACTCGTGCCCTCCAGCCTCGCCTCCCGCCTGCAACCTAGTACGTGCACAGGACAGAGATGCTGAGTGAACACGAGGACGGTGCCTTGCAGAAATTAACGGGGTCTGACCCAAAGCACTGTGCTCTTTCCTTTGAGATCCTGAAGCTCCTGCTTGCTCCCACTGGAGTCTATTGAAAGTCAATACTGGGGCCAGCGCCCTGGTGCAGCAGGTAGAGCCGCCGCCTGCAGTGCCCGCATCCCATATGGGCGCCGGTTCAAGTCCCAGCTATTCCACTTCTGATCCAGCTCTCTGCTGTGGCCTGGGAGAGCAGTAGAAGATGGCCCAAGTCCTTGGGCCCCTGCACCCACGTGGGAGATCCGGAAGAAGCTCCTGGTTCCTGGCTTCGGATGGGCTCAGCTCCAGCCATTGAGGCCATCTGGGGAGTGAACCAATGGATGGAAGACCTCTCTCTCTCTCTCTCTCTGTAACTCAGCCTTTTAAATAAATAAATAAATCTTTTAAAAAGTCAATATTGGTTTTCATGAAAGAATCCTGAGGGCCTTATAGTTTGCTAATTCTCTCCTCAGCTGTATTTAATTTGCTATTTAACTAGATCTTTGAATTTTAAATGGAAATGAGTCTATTTTTTCATAATACGATGTTATTAATAAGCATTTAATTTATAATTAGAAAATTTATGAGCTGCCTAAATATCCAATAATTATAAATTAACTGAATGATAAAATAAATTACAGTGTGTCTATTTGATAATTATCTAACTACTGAAGTTGAAATTACAGTAATCAAGCAGCAAAAGACAAAACAAAAAATAATAAAAGATATATAAATTACATATATGCTCTTCTTATGAGTATGGGTATAAGTGGCTACATTAGAATAGTTATAGTAGGGGCCGTTGCCGTGGCACACTGGGTTATCCTCCGCCTGTGGCACCGGCATCTCATGTGGGTGCCTGTTCTAGCTCCGGTTGTTTCTCTTCCAATCCAGCTCTCTGCTATGGCCTGGGAAAGCGGTAGAAGATGGCCCAAGTGCTTGGGCCCCTGCACCTACATGGGAGACCAGGAAGAAGCTCCTGGCTCCTGGCTTTGGATCAGCACAGCTCCGGCCATGGCGCCCATCTGGGGAATGAACCAACGGAAGGAAGACCTTTCTCTCTGTCTCTCCCTCTCTGTAAGTCTACCTGTCAAATAAATAAATAAAATCTTTAAAAAATTAGTTATAGTAGAAGGATTCTAATACAGATAAATCTTTTCCTCTTCCAAGCTTTTTAAAAAAATTTATTTGAAACTCAGAGTGAGAGACAGAGACAGCAAAAGTTATTCCACCTACTGGTTAACTTCCCAAATACCCACAAATACTTCAGGCCAAACCAGGAGTCTGGAACTCCATCCAGGTTGCCCACATAGGCAGCCCGAACTGTGGGTGATCCCGTGAGTCCGCCTGCCCAGCCCATGCAGAAGGTTAGCCTGACTGCCAGCAGGTGGCAGGAGCCCTGGGCACATTTTCCCCCCACTCCCACCTTCTGCCAATCAGGTGGATAGCTCCCGGTGTGGCCCAGGCCCATTAGGACCACCTGGAAAGCCTAGCTACGTGACCTTCAAGCTGATTGGCGAAGCATAGCAGCGCCAATGTCAGCTCTATATAGAATTAGTGTTGCCCTGAATTATCTGTGCCCTCTCTGCCTGCCCTTTAAAAGTTGTGCATGGTCGTGACCAAGGTGGACATGTTCACAGAACCTTGTCTCAGGTGCTTCCTGCTGAAGAGCTCGGTCGCCCCACGGACGCTGACAGCATGGGCCTTGCGGTATGAGCCCGCACCGAACCCCAGCAGCAGGGCCACCATCTGCTGCCTTCCTAGGCATATTAGCAGGAAACTGGATTGGAAGCAGAGTAGTTGGGATCCAAAGCAGCACTCCAATATGGGATGCAGTGTCCCAAGCACTGGCTTAACCTGCTGTACCACCACACCTGCTCCTTACAGACTTTCTATAAGGACGTTTCATTGCTGTTACTAGTAAAAACAGTTGTTTAAAACACATTTTCCTTCCTGATAGAACTTCAGGAACAAACTCTACCTATGAGGTCAGAATGAGCGCTTGTTTAAATATTGTCTCTGTTGGTGAACACTTTTAACAAGCAAAAAATCCATTCTAGAGACCAGCTTATATTCAAAATCCTCTTAGTCATTTTGTTTGGTTTTGTTTATTTAAGATTTATTTTTTTTTAAAGGGAGAGTTACAGAAAGAGAGGAAGAGACACACAGGGAGAAAGAGATCTTCCATCTGCTGGCTCACTCCCCAAATGGCCACAATGGCCCAGGGCTGGGCCAGGCCAAAGCCAGGAGCCAGGAGCTTCTTCTGGGTCTCCCATGTGTGCAGGGGCCCAAGGACTTCGGCCATCTTCTGCTGCTTTCCCAGGCCATAGCAGGGAGGTAGTTTGGAAGCAGAACAGCCGGGACCTGAACCGGTACCCATACGGGGGTGCTGGCATTGCAGGTAGCAGCTTAACCTGCTATGCCACAACACCAGCCCCTGTTTGTTTGTTTTAAGTTGATAGAACTTAAAACCTTAAAAAAAAGAGATTCAAAAAGCAGAGTAACAAAGAGAGGGAGAGGCAGAGAAATCTTCCACCTGCTAGTTCACTCCCCAAATGCCCACCACAGCTGGGGCTGGACCAGGCGGAAGCCAGGAGCTCCATTTGAGTCTCCCACATAGGTGGCAGGGATCCAAATACTTGGGCCATCACCCGCAGCCTCCCAGGCGCATTAGGAAACTGGATGGGAAGCCGGGCTGGAGTTCTATCCCAGACGCTGTCTCCGATACGGGATTACAGGCGTCCCCCGCGGCTGCTTAACCTCCTGCACCACACTGCCTGTCCCATTTGGAATCCTCAGTGCTATTCTGTCCTGGAGTTGAGCTCAGGAAATTGCAAGCCACGTGCTTGCCTGTGTCACGGCTAAGATGCTCCTGAATCTATTCTTCATTTCTCTCTCACACATAATTAAGAATTATAGCTGCCTTTAAATCTCATCAATTAGGAAGGGAAAGTGTCTTCCCATTCTACAAAGTGTACTTGCTTTTCAAAACCAGCTTGAAAAAAACCCTAGGCCGTGCTTAAGGGGGACTTCGTTTTAAAGCTCTATCTTTTGCTAAATAAGTGATAATTTTACAATTTTAAGGGGGGAAAAAACCAACCTCTTGGCTGTGAACTTGCTAACCACAGTACCTTCTTGCACTGGAGAAGTTGGGGTTTTCTTTACCTTGTTTGGGGCTGGAACTTGCTGTTCGGAAAAGCTGGGAACATCTGTAGCATCAGCCCGCCCCTCGGTTTAGGGACCGTCCATTCTTCCTTCTCGCAGGTGTTTCTGTGGGGTGTTCTCCGCAGACAAAGGCACTCCCTCCCAGTTACACCTCCTACATCAGCACTCCCTCTCCTGAGACGGCAGGAAAAAAAGGATCAAGAGCCAAACTGGCACACATTTCAGGATTTGTTTTGCTTTTTTTTACCGTGTTCCTCGGGTTTGAATAATTCTCTGGTCAGACCCTAATCTTATATAACCCAGTGACCATCATGAGTGCTCTTCTGTTTCCATTTACTCTGCCGAGGTCCAAAGATGCGGCTGGTTTATGAGGATCACTGCGGATGGGTCAGCGGCCAGCCGCCTGGCTGGGCAGTGCTGAACTCCCCCTTCATTGCTCTTGTCAACTCGGAAGGGATTTTTTTTTATTTTTTTTACCTTGTGAAAGGCCCATCAGCAATGAATCAGTGAAGTGAAGACGACATTTGATTTGTGAATTTAGATTCTATAAAGTGACTCCGCTTTGGTGGCCTGTGTAGATAAAGCAAACGTCATGATAAGGTGGCAAGTGCAATTCCACAAAACCAAATTTATTGCACATTTGAGGAAATCATCCTATTTTAAAATGCCATAAATCCTAAATTGAATATTACTTATTCCCATGAATTTTGATTTATATTTTGAATATTTTTAATGGGATGCTAAATAGCCCAGGCTGGAAGTTATGAGTTTATGCATTTCTTCTCGCGGGCTATTGTGACTTTCCGCAGAATATATTGGCCATTCTTAAGATTTTATTTGTGTGGACGGCCGTGGGCGTGGGGGAGGGGATTGGTGCACCTGCTGAGAGAGTCCTACAGGGAATGATATGGATGCTGGTTATACAGAAAGGGAGCTGGCTGCAGCCTTCCTTCCTGCGAGCTCATAAAGGAGCCTCGATCTCCCACCCAGGGACTGGCAGCCCCCCTCCGACTGCTTCCACCCCCATCAGACATGCTCAGAGTCCCCTTCCTATCTCAGTCGCACTGATTCATTAACGATTGCATAGGCTACTGATGATCTGCCCATCCCTGTGTCCACACCACCGCTGCTTGCTCATAGCTAAGGCCTCACGGAGCCTGCACACAGGGAGTCTCCTGTTTCCCAGATGACTTTAGGCCACTGCCTTTTCTGGTTCGTTCAGTTTCCCCTTTGAGGGATAAAAAGAAAACCCTTTTCATTTCAACGCTGCCTGTTGAAGCGCTGAAGAACAGCTACACCCAGTTACCTTTAACCAAGGAAAGATCCAGAAAGATCCTTTTGTCCTGTGATTGAACGTTGGCAGCTTCGCAGGCTCCCTGTGGGTGGTGGGAAGACCACGTGGGTGGGGTGGCCGTGTTGGGCAGGGCAGATGGCTTCCGGGTCCCCGTGTCTGACCTCACCTGGCACAGGGCCTCTGACCAGGAGACACCTTCAGGTTTCTTCCTCACAACCAGGGACACCTGCTCCTCTGTCTGTGAGGCCCACGGCTGGTCCTGAGTCAAGGGAAACTTCCTGCCCCCTTGGAAGGTGTAGCAGAACAGGCTCTCTATGCCGATGGGTGCCGGGTACAGCCATGGCGCCTCCAGCACTCTCTCTCAGCCGCTTGGGGACACTACCGCATTGTGAGCACTGTGGAGAGAGCACAGCACCTGCCAGAAGGGACTTCAAATCCCAGCAAGGTGGGGCCTTCTAACTTCCAGGACCTGAGCCCTGCTCAGCCTCCAGCCCCGACGTGAACCATGCTGTTCTATGTACTGATACCGGGTCTTCTCTTCTCCGGGCACGCAGAAGGGGAGAGGCACACATATAGGCCTTGTT
Organism: Oryctolagus cuniculus; assembly: GCF_051225735.1. Taxonomy (NCBI): domain Eukaryota; kingdom Metazoa; phylum Chordata; class Mammalia; order Lagomorpha; family Leporidae; genus Oryctolagus; species Oryctolagus cuniculus. The sequence goes on along the minus strand of NC_142884.1, from coordinate 48,525,397 downwards.
ATACAAAGCTGGGGCATTCTCTGGCTCCACCCAACACCCACGCTTCAGCCACCAGCCCTACCCAGGCTAAATTTGGGCAAGCTGCACACTGCACAAATAATATGACCCACGTGTGACCCGGCTGGCCTAGGCTTCCGCTGGGACCGTCTACTACATGAATGCAAGTGGCCTCCCGTGGTGGCCTGGGTTTCTCGCCAGCACGGAGGTGGTGGTTCCTAAAGGGAGAGTCCAGGGAGAGGTGGGGGCAGAGCTAAGGGAGGGAGAGAGGCAGAAGCTGTGCCCTCTTGCTGACCTGGCCTCCGGAGCCACTGTCTACCCCAGGCTGAAGGGGAGGGGAACCAGGGTGCCCCCTTGTAAAGGGAGGAGGCTCAAAGCACTTGCACAGCTTTCTATTTTATTTTAAAGATCTATTTATCTATGTGAAAGGCAGAGTGACAGGGAGAATCTTCCAGGCACTGGTTCACTCCTCCAATGACTGCCACAGCCAGGAATCAAGAAGTTTCTAGGCTGGCACCGCGGCTCACTAGGCTAATCCTCTGCCTGCGGCACCGGCACCCCGGGTTCTAGTCCCTGTTGGGGCGCCGGATTCTGTCCCGGTTGCTCCTCTTCCAGTCCAGCTCTCTGCTGTGGCCCGGGAGGGCAGTGGAGGATGGCCCAAGTCCTTGGACCCCGCACCCACATGGGAGGCCAGGAGGAAGCACCTGGCTCCTGTCTTCGGATCGGCACAGTGCGCCGGCCGTAGCAGCCATTTGGGGGGTGAACCAACGGAAGAAAGACCTTTCTCTCTGTCTCTCTCACTAACTCTGCCTCATTAATTAATTAATTAATTAAAAAAAAAGAAGTTTCCAGAGCCAGAAGCCAGGAGCCAGGAATCAGGAACTCTGAGTGGCAGGAGCCCAAATCCTAGGACCATTGTCCACTGTCTACACGGCAAGTCTGGCGCCTCCTCGTGCACATCAAACACCACTGAGTTATTTCTGGACCTCTGCTCTAGGGGCGCAGACACCAGAGCAGGCTGTGTTCTCCCTTATACTGGCAATGTCTCTGCCCCTTTTGTGAGTGCTTGGCAGGCTCCATCCAACCTTTAAAGCCCACGCTTCAAGTCTCTCTCCTCCTTCAAATACCCTAGGGTGGGGGCAGGCAGTCGGCCCTGCAGTTGAGCCGCTCCTTGGGCACCCCACCAGAGTCCCTGCTCCTCCACTTCCAAGCAGGCTTCCTGCTAGTGCTCACCCTCTCGTGCTCGTAGACGATGGCTCAAGTACTCGAGTCCCTGCCATCCATGTGGGAAACCTGGGTGGAGTTCTCCCACGCTTCTGTCTTGGGCCTGGCCCAACCTGGACCATTACAGGCATTTGGGAAGTGAACCAATGGATAGGAGCTATCTCTGTGTGTCTCTCTGCTTTTCAAACAAAATGGAAAGAAAGGGGAAAAATGAAAAATAAATGTAAGATATCCCAGCATGCCCCAGGCAAAGTTGGTCCCCTTGCCCCCCTGCCGCCTGCAGTCCATTCCTCCCCTTCCACCTCCACCTCCTCCTCCTTCTTCTTCAAAAAGATTTATTTATTTGAAGGCAGAGTTATATATATAGAGAGAGTTTCTTACATATGCTGGTTCACTCCCCCAAATGGCTGCATCAGCCAGGACTGGGCCAGACTGAAGCCAGGAGCCAGGAGCTTCATCCGGGTTTCCCATGTGGGTGCAGGGACCCAAAGACTTGGGGCATCTTCTGCTGCTTTCCCAGGGTCATTAGCAGGGAACTGGATCAGAAGTGGAGCAGCTGGGATTTGAACTTGTACCAATACGAATGCCAGCTCTGCAGGCAGCAGCTTAACCTGCTACACCATAGCACCAGCCCCAGTCCACCACTGCAACACTGGAAGCCTCTCCTCCTGCCCCTTACACAGGTGAAACTCCCCTGGGGTAGGAAGCTGGCACAGTGCTTAGCCTGGAGCGGGCATCATGTTTGCATATGGAAAATGTTGGCTCCGAGGAGCTTAGGAATATGGCAGTTGTCTCAGGCTAGCATTTTCCAACATGGGATGTGTGCAAACTGAACTTCATAACAGAAGGTTTAGGTCAAGTGAGTTTAGAAAAACCTGCTTCCTCTCATTTTTCAAAAATGCCTTTCTTTTCATTTATTTGAAAGTTAGAGAGGCGGATGGACAGAGATGGAGAGACATCTTCCATTCACTGGTTTACCCCCCAAATGCCCTCACCTCACCAGCTGGAGTTGGGTCAAGTGGAAGCCAGGATCTGGGAACAAAATCTGGGTGCCCCACATGGGTGGAAGGATGCAAAGTACTCGAGCCACCATGTGCTGCGCCCCAGGGTGTGCATCAGCAGGAAACTAGAATCAAACAAAGCTGGTGCTGGAAGGCAGCCACTCTGGTGTTGGATGCGGGTACCCCAAACAGTGTCCAAATTCCATTTTTTTGCCTGCTCCCAAAATCCATTTTTTTCCCATTTCAGTCTTGGAAGCTCATAGATACAAATATTTCAGTAGAGCTGCATGTGCAGCTTAGCTCATGTGAGCTCTGGGGCAGCCTGGATTTGAACTCTGACCACTCTTGGACCCTCTTTTCTCTGACCATAAATGCTGATGAAATTCTTATTCCCCACCACATAGAGATGTTAATGTGAAAGAATAAAGTAGAATAATTCACAAAACACCCTTGGATGTGTTAGGAATTCAGCAACTATGGAATAATATCGTTATCTTTAAAGACTGGGAAATCCTGCCACAAATTATTACATTAGTCTTCAAATGTATTGGATGGTGGAATCATTTTGTTCCGATCACACAATAACCTACAGCTGTAGATGATAACGTCAAAATTACTCTCTGTAAATTAGATAATGCTTTAAAACTAGACAAATGCAAAGTTGTCAGAACTCTTAAGTGACTGTGTATGGAATAAAGCTAGAATGAGCGGTCAATGAATGAGTGCTTGCACATTTTTCTCATTCAGATCTCTTTCACTGATGGCTGCTGTCCCTTTGGAGAAGTCACCTTGATGAATGTGTTTCGGATGTTTTTCAGCAGGTTGTGTCAGCAGCCAGCAGTGAGAAGGAGGAGAAGCCCGAATGTGCGGTGCTCTTGCTCCGTTTATGGAGCCCGTCACCAGCTGTTCAGCTCTGGCTCTGTGGTCCTCGCAGGTGGGTTCAGGAAGAGACCCTGCCTTTGCGGCTTCTGCTTATAGGAGACTTGTTATTTTCCCTCAGCAGGCTGCTGATGAGTTTGCGAGCTCCCAGAATTCCTGGGCCCGAGGTGGCTGCTGAAGTGACCGTGGGTATGCAGGACCCGAGGGGAGGCAAGTAAAGTGGCCTTCAGCACCCTGCAACCACACCCCTTTGCTGCAGCGCCCAGTCCTCATCCGTTCTCAGGAAACCACTCCTTTCCCAGGCCCCCGCCCCATGGGGCAGAGTCTACTCCCCTACTCCGCCCCACCCTCCACAACAGAGGTGGGCCCGTGACCCAGTCTGGCCAATCACAATGCCCCATTCGCTTGCTTCAGAAACCCACAGTGACCTGAGGCAGATCAAAGGAGGCCCAGCTGGAACTCCTGGGAGAGAGCCCAGGTGGTCACGCCCAGAGGCATGCGGGACCAAGCCAAGAGCTGCCTTTGTCCAGAAAAACCTCAATGTCAAGCGTACGGAAACTTCTCATTTGATCAAAAGCGGGGAAAGAGGCCATTTGCATCCACTTGCATTACGGTTCCACTCGTAGTGATTACTGTCATGAGTATCTCTGAGGATTTACTGTGTCCGCCGTCTCCTCAGTTCGAACACGCACACTACTTCCCACCCCAACATCCCTGAAGTCAGAATGCATCCTGCCATGGAGGGCTTCTTACAATTGCTTGCAGCCAAGCAGTAGTCATGGCCTGGCTGTCAATGCCTTAACTGATGTCTATTGCTTCCATTTTTTTTTTTTATGAATGCCAAGGTGATATATCATTAAACTCTCTGTCTATATAAATCTTTCAAAAAGTTCTCCAACAAAAATTCATGATAATACGACGTCTTTGGGATACGGCTCGATCACCAGTGGTTTTTTTTTTTTTTTTTTTTTTCCTTTCTTGAAAGGATGCAAAACAATATTGCATCTTGCAATTGGTGGCGTCCCAATCTCTGCGAGGCAGGGGACTGTGCGGATTTCATTGGTGTTGGAGTCAGGGTACTGCTGTGTAAGGAAACCATGGCGTGGGGAGATTAGCTAATCACCCATATCCACAACAAGCTCCCTGGATTGGACAAGTGTGTGAGAAAGCACACGAATGTGAGTCAAAGCAGGTCAGCTCAAGACCCAAACCATAAACACACTTTGGCATCTGGTAAACCTTTCAGATCTGCGGCGGTGACACGGATCATCTTTTCTTACTTCTGCATTAAAAAGAAAATGTTTGGAGCTGGTGCTGTGGCGCAGCAGGTAAAGCTTCCACCTGCAGCCCTGGCATCCCATAGGGGCACCAGTTCAAGTCCCGGCTGCTCCACTTCCGATCCAGCTCTCGGCTGTGGCCTGAGAAAGCAGTAGAAGATGGCCTGAGTCCTTGGGGCCCCGCACCTGCATGGGAGACCCAGAAGAAGCTCCTGGCTCTTGGCTTTGAATCCAGGCAGCTCCGGCTGTTGTGGCCAGTTGGGGAGTGAACCAGAGGATGGAAGACCTCTCTTCTCTCTCTCTCTGTAACTTTGCCCTTCAAATAAATCTTTAAAAAACAAAATGTTCCCGTTCTCTCCCCAAGCTCCAACCTTCTGCTGGAGTTGCGGCTTTAAAAAGCCGGTGCAACCCCCGGCCAGCAGCGGTGCGCATGTGACTTGGGACCTGCAGGACCAGAGCGAAGCCGCGTCCCCGCGCCTGCTGCTTCTCTCCCGGAAGATTCACACCCGGGACCCAGGCTCGCAGTGGACAGAGACCAGTGAGCTTGTTGAAAATGGCCAGGGACGCGGGCTGCCGCGACGTGGCCACAATCAGGATGGGATTTCCTCGGGGAACCACGCCTCTCGGCGCCCCGCTTTTTCTGCACGGCGGCCCCGCCCCCGCTGATGTGAATTAGAACTGTCCAATGTGGCGTCAGAGCTTGGATTCTGGAATAGATGTCCACACAGACAGGCTCGCGTCGGTGCGCGCGGCCATCCTGGCCCCGTGCAGGTCTCGGCGGCTGCGTTTGAAAAGCAGCTTCCATGTGACAATCAGATACGTTATGGCCTTGACTCACGCGACCTCATCTCCCCAAATGAAGTCATCTGTCCCGCCAGGGAAGACAAACCTTCGTTCCAGAGAATCCATCAGCCCCATCCAAGGCCCTCTCTGGTCCTTCGCTCCGGCCAGGGAGCGAGCGAGCGAGCGGTGATCAACCTGACGGGCCCTGGGCAGGCCCTTCGCCTGCCCCTAAATCACAAAGAAGCCAGACGACTCCGCGAAGCACCGGCTGCTACTGTCCAAGCGCCGCCTGGCGTGACATCACCTTTGGACTTGGGGGGCTTGTTTCAGAGCAAGGTCTCTCCTGAGAACAGACCCCGCGGCATTCCAGGGGACGCTGGGAGTTTCTCCTTGTGGTTACTAAACTCTTTAACTCCTGCCAGGTAGCAGTGCCAGGCGCATAATTGCTCACCCAGCCTTTTCATCCCCAGCTATTGCACAACCCATAAACTGTCCAAGAAGGGAACCAATTAGAATGGGAACGAGGCTTCCTGAGCCATACGGGGCGGTTGGGGCAGCGCGGCCTTGCCAGCCAGTGCACGGTTTTTATCGCGTCTGCTGAGGAGGTGAAAGAATTGAGGCAGTGGTGTTGCCCGAGGGGCCCACCTGCACCGCCTAGGCCCCCCAGCCCTGGGCGAGCTCGGAGACGCTCTGCTGAGGCTCCCAGGTGCACGCAGAGCAGGGGGAAGCCTTGACTGCTCGCTGGGAGCAAGGCCAAAATTACAAGTCAACATGATGAATGCTATAGTTAAGTTCACAGTCACACAGGCTCGGGTGAGTGCAGAGATTCTCACAGGAGGCTGCTCCACGTGCATTGGGTGGCTGCCACCAGGGCGTCCCAGAGTGGTTGTAGGATCCTCAGGCCATCAAGGGCAAAGCTGACCTTGCCCAAGGTCACTCGCCTCTTGTTTCATTCGTTCAGGAAACTCTTGCTGTTGGCCCACTCTGTGCGGGAGACACCAGCGGGGCCTGGGGATGTGAGAGACAAACACGGCACAGTGATGCCTCCAATGAACGTGCAGCCGAGGGACACAGCCGGGCACTTCCTCCTGGGCTCTCCCAGCACCTTGTGTGACCTCCTCTCCACGTGGCTGCAGCCCTCACTCCGTGTCTGACACACTAGAGGTACTCAATCAAGGCGTGGTAGGAACGTCCTAACCGGCAGGCTTCGGCTCAGATTCAGTTAGTAGTCCTTGAAGGAGAGGGCGTGGCACCGCCTCCTTTCCCTCAGCCGGAAGTTACATGTATGTGTGCATTTGTACAGGTGTGTGTGTGTGCGCGTGCACCTGCGTGCCCATGTGCACATGCACATTCAGGTGCTGAAGGGAGATGGAGTTAGTAGGCTGAGCGCCCCTGGTTGGGATGACTTTGACTTTGTCCTTTACTGATTACAGAGTAGAAGGGGAGCGGATTGGGCTGGCGCTGAGTTCTGAAATGCTGAATTGCTGCGCCCCGGGGAAAGATCACTTGTGCTCTGTCATTGCACCGACTACACGCTTCCTGATCTCTGACAGGTTTTGCCGAGTCTCCCTTTCTGGCTGAATTTTGAACTCCTTGGAAGCAGGCATAGAGACTCTTTGCTAATGTAATCCCAGGCCCCTGGCTCAGAGCCTGGCCCAAGGTGGCTGTTCCCTGGACCACCTACAGGTAAGCACCCCTTTCTTGTATTTCTCTGACTTTCTCTACCAGGAGGAGTGCTGTTTCTCAACTAGGACTTACTTTGCCTTGCATGGATTGTTGGGCAAAGTCCAGAGACATTGATCAGCATCCTACCTAGGGAGGGAAATTGTGCTGTTAGGTTAAGGATGCTACTAAATACCCTGCAATGCATAGGACAGCCACCCACAACAAAGAATTAGGGGACCCAAAATGTCAGTGGTGCCAAGGTTGAGAAACTCTGGACAGGATTCTGGGCCTTTCTGGAGAATCTTTCCCGCCCACCTGTGCCTCTGTCTGCCAGGAGAGATGAGGCGAAGTGAAGTAACACACACAGCTGTGTCGTAATGGCTGCACTCCACACTCACTCATTTCTTCCCTGTACTCTGTGGCTGCTGCAGGTTGGGTGTGGGGCTCTAGTTCATGTCTGCCTCACTCGGGGACCCAGGCTGAAGGGACTGCCTCTTTGGGAGCATCGCAGATTACAGTAGTTGCGGGAGAAGGCGTGGAAAGTTGTCCTTTTTTCATTGGCCAATGCAAATCACATGGCCATGCCCAATCTCAAAGTGAGGGTGGGGTGGGGAGGGCAATCTTGCAGCAGACCTGGGAGGGTGTGATTTGTGAACAGTCCTGATGACCAGCCCACATCCTTGTAGATTCATGGTGGGCGCCGTGGGGAAGGCTACCCTGATCACCCTCTGGGTGCTGGGGGGGGTGCCCTGGCTCCATGCTCCCCCCAGGTCTACTCCACCACAACACCTGACACTGCAGCTTCCAGGTCTGGAGGACAGTGTGGCATGTCCCCAGCAGTGCGGCATGTCCCCAGCAGTGTGGCATGTCCCCAACGCCTACCTCGGGGCTTGCTGAGGAGAAGGGCCCAGGAATGACTTTCTGGAGCACTCAGGGACCGGCCAGGCACTTCTCATCCCAGAGGAGGACTCTGAGCACAGGCTGCCGTGTGTGTCTGGTGCCAGGAGCTGATGTCATCAGGCAGTGAAAGGCCAGTGCCTCCGCGCCCACGGCTGGCTGATCCTGCAGGGGTATCAAAGTTCGGAAACCACGATGGCCCATGGTCTCCTGCCCTGGACCTATCCCGTTCTGCCCCCTCATCTCAAGCCCCAACTTCCAAGCTGACCTCCCTCTCTCAGTAGGTCAGCTCTTCTGCTGACTGTGTTCCTGTTGACAGCTGCCCCACCTCGAACCCAGTTTGCCGCCTTGGTGAGAGTCGCTTTCCAGGCTACCTCGCTTGGACAATCCCAACGCTGGTCAGAGCTTAGTCTCACTCCCCCTGTCATTTAGTTAACATTTTCCTTTAACTCAACTCATAATTTCATCTCAAGCAAGTTCACAACTGTTCCAGACAGGTAAGTGGATTGGCCAGCTGATCAATCTATCAATTCATAGATGGATAAGAGTTGAAGGGATAGCTAGATAGATAATATTTCATCCTTTTGGATAATTCTAGGGAATTCCTTTAATATTTTGAAAACTGGTAAAACAAGCTGGCGCCTGGATATTCGCTGGAGTAAAGTTATTTCTTTGATGAAGATTTCCAGCTAATAAATAAATAAAGAAGAATATTGGAATTGAAATATTACTACTTTGTGAACCCTAATGAGTGAGTGGATTTAGGCAACGGTCATCAGTAGCTAGTAACATCACATAAAGAGAGACAACAGACGCCGTATAACTCTCAGTGGACGACTACAGTGCTGCACGTGACATGACCTTGCAGAAGCACGTGGAACTTAGAGCCGACCAAGCCTTGGGACACACCCACCAATGTCCAAGTAATTCACAAGACAGATAGGCGTGTCAATGACCTGCAGATTCAATCAGCAAATCCAGATCGTGGACGACTCTAACAAACAGAGGAGCTGGCTTCTAAGGTGCAACCCTTCCTCAAGAAAATGTGACTTGAGAGAGACAGAGACTGAGAGAGAGACAAATCTAAAGGTTAAAGGAGACTTCGGTGACAGAACAAGCATTGCAAAGTGTGGGCTTCATTTTTATCCCAATTCAAATAATGGTATAAATGTGAACAACTTGACTGGGTACGAGATGAGATTGCTAGGAATTGTGAATTTCTTAGATATGTTAATGGTATTTTTTATTAAAGACTTTTTTTTATTTATTTGAAAGACAGAGTCGCAGAGAGAAGGAGAGAGAGGTCTTCCATCAGTGGTTCACTTCCCAAATGGCTGCAATGGCCAGAGCTGAGTTGAACTGAAGCCAGGAGCCTCTTCCAGGTTTCCCATTGAGTGCAGGGGCCAAGGACTTGGACTTTCATCCGCTGCTTTCCCAGGCCATAGCAGGGAGCTGGATCGGAAATAGAGCAGCCGGGACTCAAACCAGCGCCCTTATGGGATGTTGGCATTGCAGGCTGAGGCTTTAACCCACTGTGCCACAGTGCTGGCTCCTATAATGGTGTTGTGATTAGCTTTTAAAGCCCTTAGATTTTTGGGAAACACATGAAAAATACAGTTGCCCCTTGTAATTGTGAGGGATGAGTTCCAGGATACCCCAAGGGTACCAAAATGTGAAGGTATTCAAATCCCTTCAATAAAATGGTACAGTGTTTGCATGTAGCCCACACAAATTCTCTGACATATTTTAAGTCAGCTCTAATTACTCATAATACCTAACACAATGTAAATGCTACGGATGCAGTTTTGAGGAATAATAGCTAGAAAGAAAAGTCTGCCCGTGCTCCATCCTGACTCAGTTTCCCCCCAGGATTTGCAAGCTGTGGTTGGTGAAATCTGCAGAGACGGAATTGGAGGATACGAAACGCAGACTGTATTTTCAGATGAGATGACCTTGTACCTGGTTGTGCTTTGGAGTAACCTGGGGCTGGGGACAAAGGGCCCAGAGTGGTGGTGGTGGGGTAGATAGGGTGGGGAGGCTGAAACAATGCTAGTGTGTCACGGTCATCCTGCTCTCTCCTCGTTTAAATGCACTTGAACCTTTCTCTAGGAAGAAGTTGATTGAGCCTGAGATGAGGTTACCGAAAGATGGGCAGCCCTGGTGTGCGGCGAGAAGTCAAAGACCCACTGCAGAAGTCATATTCCAATGTGAGTGACCGAAGGGGACCTCATGGAGGACTTGGGCGAGGAATGTTCCAGGCAGAGGACATGACAAGTGTGGAGTCGCCCAGATTATCCAACACCATCCAGGAAATAACCCTGAAAAGCCTTGGAAAGCACCACTCAGACGCTTTCCAATCCACTTGATCAGCTGGGGCACGATGTCTAGTTTGCAACCGAGAACATGGTTGCTTTGAACATGATGTTAATTTTCAGTAGGAGCGCTCCCCTTGAAAATGGAGATGTGTGTGCAAGCCTTATGCTTAGGATTAAAATTTCAAGTGTTTTTAAGATTTTGATTAAAATCAGTTTAATTAAAAAAATGTTAATTGCCTTATTGTCTCTGCTGCTTGCTGTCTGATTCCACCGCTGGGATCAAACCCAGCACCTGCAGGAGTTGCACAAGCTGCCAGTTCTCACAGCCACATGCCAACAAATAAAAGGAAAAGAAAGTTTTTTTTTTTTTTTTGTATTTGTGAATTACGGCACCAATGCATGTAGTGTAAAATAGCCCAGTGTGGTCCCAGCTGAATAGTAAGAGGGTGATTTATTCCCAAGGTTCTGTTTCCATTTTTGCTGTTTATGATAGCATATCAACTGAGCTTTTTGATTGAATTACCGCCTTGTATTCAGGCTGGGACCGTGCATTATTACATATGTAAGTATAAACGCTGATGCAAATGAGTTTCCCTAATGAAATGAGAGGCAGTTTATTTTCCCTTGCATAATGGGTGGTTCTGAGGACCAGATTTATATTCTCCAAGTGAGTACACGCTTATTTTTCAATTTGTCACCCGTTCTTAGCATGAGCACCCCAATAATTCAGATCGGCAAATCTCTAAGCTTTCACATTTTAATGTAGATTTTTTTTCCATTTCTAAACTGAAATCAATTTCAATGTGATTTATCATCAGAGAATTACCTTATGTAAAATGCTTAAGTGAATGAAGTAATAACTTCAGGCCTATCGGTTAGAGAGAGCGATTTTCCTTTTCTCAGTTCTAAATAAATGGTGAGATCCTGGGTCACATTTTCATTTCATTCATTACACTGGGTGCTTTCGTTATAACTGAGTTTTGGAATGTCTAGAAGCTTCGACTGAGCTGAATCACTTTTAAATATTACTGAATTTCATTTGACACAAGCGGAGCTACTTTGTTTGCTGTGGCCTCATCTTCTATTAGCCCCTTTCTTACACCAGCTGGCCAAGCCCAGAGTTTATTTCACTCCTCATAAATTAGGATGCCACTGTTGAGCCCTGGGCACTCTCTTTGCATATAAAATTAGCTGCAGTTTTCTTGCTTTGAAAATCAGTTGAAGATTTGTTTAGTAAATACTTGGCCAAAGATCACAGCTGCTTGGATCTTTCAGTGACCAGAATCATGGCCAAATAAACCCCTTTATATGGTATCCAACCTCAGGTCTTCTGTTACAGCAACACCAAATGGATCAAAACAACATTCTAGCAATAATAATAATATACACTTACTGAGCGCTCACAATGACCAGGCGCTATGTTAAGCAACTTACTTGTGTTATTTTGTTTCTGCTCCACAACAACACCTCCAAAGCACAAGCTACTCTAACTTCTATTGTTCAGAAACAGAGGCTCAGAGACATTAAAATAGTTCGGCCAAGGTCACCCAGCTGGTAAGTGGAGGAGATTCATAACCGGTCTGGCCTCAAAGCATTCTTCTCCCTGCTAGCGTTGAACACGATTCCCACCTGGAGAGGAACACGTCAGGAGCAGCATTTGTCAACATCCTCCGAGAGGGTGGAAGGGCAAGGAGATTGTGGAGCCATGAGGTACTGTGGAGTGTGGACTGTGCGAGTGGGACGGCTGGGGCTGGGTTCCACGCCTGGGGCTGTCACGCACCAAGTTGCGTGGGCCGGTCCACTTCAGTTTTTCTCCCTCTTGCAGTCCGGTGCTGACAATGGTGATACTGTTGCTGTGGGAAGCACCCGAGGGGCGAGCCCATCAAGGCATTCAACCACAGTCGCACACAGGGGTTTGTGCAGGTGGGGGCCCGCCTCCAGGAGCTCTTCTAACAGGGGCTTCTTGATTTGCATTTCTAATTATTCTCAAACTACCTGCCCAGCCGGTCCTCTGAGGACCTGCGCGGTGATTGATGTGATACACTTGGAAATTTCTTTGGAGTTTCTCAGAAGAAAGGTTTTCTGTATGATCCAGCTGGTGCTGTTACCATTTAGAGAAATCTGAAAACCAAACCGCGCCGCTGATACGCTCATGGGGAGTTGAAAGGGGATTATCTTTTAAGACTTGAGAATGTTGATGTTTGCAAATATTTTCTTGCTGCCTCTCCTAATACTGCAAATTGACTGCAGAGATAATGGGCAGGGGATGACATCATACAGAACAGCAGCCTTTTAAGTAGGAAGGCTGGAGGAACCACTTAGAGTAATTAGGAAATCCTCAAACAAGTGTTTGCAAAGCATTGGCTAACCCTGAATGTTTGCCTTTTTTTTTTTTTTCTTTCTGGCATCCAAAGCTAAAAGTCTGACCTTGAATAATTATCTACCCATGGGTTCTCAGCACCAGGCGCAGAAAAGCTGCCCCACCGCTGTCTGGCTGTGTGGACAGCATCATCGAATGCAAGGCCTGTGAGGGGGAGGTGCTCTCCCGGGCAGCCTGCAGCATGGAGCTGCCCCAGGCCCACGCACTCTTGCTTTCCTCTTTGACTCTGCGGGGTTTTGGAAAGTGGTACAAACACTCCCTCCTTTTAAACGGGCCAGGCTCCCACGGGTGATCACCACCAGGAGATTCTCGCAGGAGAATCCTTGGCAGGATTTAGGAGAGTGCGCGGGAAGGTTGGACGTGCTGTCTGTCAGAGCTCAGGGCTACGGGGAGATGGCGAAGGTCAGCTGAAGGCTGGTGTTCAGTTTGTGTTGTTCTAGTTCTGTGCATCGCATCATCTGTAAACTGATTTTCCTACCTGAAATACACACATGATAGAGGTGATAGGTGGAGAGATGATAGAGAGATGATAGGTAGATACAGACAGACAGATGAGAGAGAGCGAGAGATGAAATTCTTTTCTATTTTTAAAAGCAATGCATTTCTCGTGGCAGAAAATTTAAAAAGAAACAAAACAAATGAAAGAACTCAGGGTAACTGTCCGCGATCCTCCTGGTGGAAACTGGAGTCTTAGTTCCGTGCGCGGTTACAGAATTGAGATGATAGGAAGCAGACAGCTTTGTACCGGGAAGTTTCATACCCTTGTCTCATAGGCATCTGTTGCGCGCCTTCCTGCTATGCCATCCCAGGGCCCCTCCATCCCGCCCGTGACCGTTCCCCTGACCCTGGACGCTCGGATTGTCCCTAGCATTCAGTTACTGTAACTGATGGTGGGGGGCATCTTCCCACCAACTCTCCACTTCTTCACCAGGGTCAGGTGTAGGGAGCATCCTGCGTTGCCCACTCAGCAGGCGAGAGATGGGACTGCCTGGATGATTATAATACCAAAATTGAGTTTGCAATTACTTGATAGGAAAAGAAGAATAAAAGGCACATGTGGTGGCCAGCATTGTGGCACAGCCATTTAAGTCACCGGGTTGACACTGAAGGCCAGCAAACGTGGAGGAAGCAAATAAATACCCAAGAGTGAGCGAAGCATTCAAATGACGATTTTACTACCTATGGGAAGCCTCTGACCTGCTGGGCATTCTGGCAGTGTGAGACAGGCTAGTTCTTGTCCGAGGTAAAGTGGAACACAGGTGCTATCTGCAAACGCCACCCTCGGCACTGACGTTAGCAGTTCGAGCTCCTCGTGAGCCCTTGGTGAACTTCACGTCTCTCGTGGTGGGGCGCTCGGAATGCCCAGCCTCCACATTCCCACGCCACGCCATGGCCGTGCTAATGCAGGAGATGGGTGAGCTGCTCACCGCCCCCCACGGGGAGGCACTTGTCTGTTTTCCCTCCCGAGGTGAGCTCCGTTCTTCACGTTGCTCTGCTAGTCACGGCCAGGTTCACCACTCTTCACAGATATTCTCACAAGGTTTTTAAGGAGCCATTTCAATCCGTTCTTTAAAAAGAAACACTGCCCATTTTTTTTCAGGAAGTAAACCCTGGTGTTCAGGCCATTATAAATCATGATGGATTTCCATACTCTCTACCATCAAGAACCTTTTTTTTTTTTCCTCTTAGAAAGGAAAATTAAGGTTGCTGTGCCATGGGATCACTTTCATTATCTTTAGCATACAAATGATCTTTTAAAAAGATTTTTCCCCTCTACATATGTACAGTAGCAATGATGTAATTTACCTTGCATCCTCCGTATTAACACTCGGATCCATCATCGCTAACAATGCCAGGGCTTTGTACAAGGGGCTGTCGGACAAATGTTTTAGCTTGTGAGAAGAAAATTGTTAGCATTTGAATAGAGAATGGTACAGGAAGGATTAATAGCCCACTTTGATGGATTAGAATGTAGGGAAATTGCTCAATATTAATATGAAAATGTTTGTGAATTGGTTGCAAGGTGCTGTCAATGGAAAATGATTATGTCTCTGAGGCCTTATCAGTTGAGACTTGACTTTAGCAAAGACTTCCACACAAAAGACTGATGAGGGGTGTGGAGAATGACTGGCCCAGGAGCTGGGACAAAAACGCACCATTCAACCAGCAGAGTCCTGGTGTCACTTCGGGTGCCTTTTCTGTAATATTGTACATCTTTATATGAACATATCTGAATATGGATTATAATAAAAGAGAAAAGAAAGTGGGCGAGAGTTATTATTTCTCTCATTTAGCCTTTGCATCTATTAAAGCCAATGCAGAAGCGAGCAGGGAGTTGTTGCATGCACAATGGAGCTCCCTTGAACTGATTTTTTTTTCCTTTCTTTTTTTTTTTGGCCTGTTCACAATGGTGGTCATTTGCAAGGATGGTGGATAGTTTCAAAACCATGAGAAGAAATTGTTGTTGAATACTGTTGCCAATAAACTTACAGCAAACCAAGTTTTGTTGCTTTGGCTTTTATTTTTTAAAAACTGGATGAATTGGGGTGGGTGTTTGGTGCAGCAAGGTGCACCACCTCTTGGAATCCCACATCCACATGGAAAATCCTGGGCTTGCGTCCTGGCTACGCGCCCAACTCCAGCTTCCTGCTAATGTGCCTGGGAGGCATCAGGTGATGACTCGAGTAGTGGGGTTCCTGCTACCCACATAGAAGACTCAGGCTGGGTTCGAGGTCCCAGGCTTCAGCACATCCCTGCCCTGACTACTATGGATGTTTGGGGAGTGAACCAGCAGACGGACGACCTCTGTCTCTCTGCCTTTCAAGTAAACGAACATAACGAAATAAACAGTTTTAAAAAGAAAGAAACTGAGTGGTCCAATTTCTGTGTTTTATTTTTATTTGAGAGCCAGAGAGGAGAGAGAGAGAGAGAGAGAGAGAGAGAGAGAATCTCCCATCTACCAGTTCACTTCTAAAATGCTTGCATCAGCCCATGCCAGGCTCAAGGACAAAGCAAGTAGCCAAGAACTCAACCCAGGTCTCCCACATGGGTGTCTAGGACCCAGTTACCCCCACTGCTGACTCCAGGGCCGACACCGGCAGGAAGCTGGAGTCAGGAGGCAGAGCTAGAATTGATCCCATGTACCCCGGTGTACGACACAGCCCCCCTAACTGTTGCCTTAGCCACGAAACACCCATCCCCAAGCCTGGTTTTATAATGATGCCACTAAACACCCATCCCCAAGCCTGGTTTCATACTGATGCCAGAAAAAGCTTTTTGGATGTTAAAAAACAAACAAACAAACAAACAAAAACCAAAAAAAAAAAAACAAAAAACAAAAAACCATGCTTGCAAATTTCATTCTAGTGTTTGAATATATCTCAAGTATTACTTTACCTTTAGAAATACATTTCCTATTGAAAGTCCAAATCCAAGATAATATGGTGCCTAACAAAGCTTTGCTGTTTCCTCCAAAATCCTAACTAGCCACTGATCCTCACTGCTGCCCTGGTGGGTGCCGACCGGCGTGCAGCCGCCCCACCGCACGCCCGTCCCTGGAATAGCAATGCCAGGCTGTGCACAGAAAATGCTGCTCTTAATGTCAGCTCACTGTCACTCCCAAGACAGGAGGAGTCCTTAGCAAGGGTCCTGAAGATACGCTTTTCTATTTAAGTTTCCTAGTTAGCGCATAGCTCAGCCTTTCCCCTGCTCAGTGACATTGAACGTTCGGGCTGGAATAATTCTGCCTCGTGGGCACTCTCTGTGCCTTGTTGGATGCTTTTAGCCGCACCCCTGGCCGATACCCACTACACGCCAGGAGAATTTCCTTTCGATGCGACAACCAAAATAACTCCAGACATTGCCAAGCATCCCCTGGGGGACAAAATTCACCCCTGGTTGAGAACATCTGGTGAAAGCAACATAAAAGTAATCCTCATGAATTATGGAGAAGTATTACTATTCGAGCAAAAAATGCATGTATAATGTTCAATTACTTTCTCCTTAAAATAAAAAGTGAGATTCCACTATGTTTTTTTTTTTTATGTGTTACAATGTAATCATTCAAGAACACTTCAAAAAGTTCTTGGAAGATGGAACCAAAAGATAAGTGTATGTTGGTACAAAACATTTGAAACCTGCGCATGGTTTCTTCGTAATAGTCTACATTTCCATGAACTTTTTGAAGACCCTAAACAGTTATCTATTGCATAACCATGTACTCTTTATCAAATGTTTTCATGTAATTACATCTTTGTAGTCCTCAGAAAACATCTCACAAATGGGGAGAAATTATGCCCATTCTACCGATAAGCAAATGGAGGCTTATGGAAGTTAAACCTCCTGCCTGCCCAAAGTATGCTTACGTGGCACACAGGGTCCCAAGCCTGGGGCGGCTTTGATGGTGGTGCTCTCACCACCACGGCATGTTCTCAGCAGCAAAGCCTTCACTGCCGACCCAAGCGTGGCATCCCCGCGGTCTCCCGTGCTTGATAAATCTCTGTCTCCCTGAGTTCTGTTGACGCTACCTCCATCGCAGGCTGCTGACGGGTCATCAGGTAACACGGCCGTGGGAGTGGGGTCTGTGTGTCAGGGGAGCTGGGGGTGTTTTATAGCCCCCAGGGCCCTGGTCACAAGTGAGGCGTGGTGGCAGGCATTTGGCACAGCTGTCAAGATGCCACTTGGGACACCCAGGTCCCATATAGGACTGCCTGGGTTTGCATCCTGGCTCCACTCTCAATTCCGGCTTTTTCACTAATACACACCCTGGGAGGCAACAGGTACTGGCTTAAGGAGTTGCATCCTTGCCACCCCCAATGGGAGACCCGGATAGTGTTCCTGACTCCTGGCTTCAGCTTGGCTCAATCCTGGCTGTTACAGGCATCTGGAGAATGAACTAGTGCATGATAGGAGATTCTCTCTCCCACCCCCACCTTTAAATTAAGTAAAACTAAATAAATACATGTTTAAGTTTAAAAAATAAAAGTGACTGAAGCATGGTTCAAGTCCCCTTCCTGCTGGTTAAGCAGATACCTAAGCTTCCATATGCACCTGCTGCGCCTGCCGCACCTGCTGCCCACTGCACCTGCTGCCCGCTGCTCCTGGAAGACAGAAGTGGACGAATCACTGGTTCCAGACTTATCTGGAAGCCTGGGGGGCCTCTGCGATGCTTTCTCTTTCCCTGTCATCTCAGGAGATGGGGGCCCTAAGACAAGGATGTCCCTTTTCCCCTGGCTGGGTTGCCGGTGGTTTGAGTCCAGTGCTCGAGTCCAAAGCCCCTCCCCATCCCCGCCTTGCACAGCCAAGCATGGGATGCGATTCTGCACTGACTTTCACATAGCCCACAAGACACCCCTCCCCAGACCTCAGATTCAGGAGCTATTTCTGGACTGTAAGTGGGCCCTCCCAGAATTCTGGCATCATTCAGCGCAGTACCTTCTTCGCAGATAAAGAAAGCGGTGCTGGGATCTAATTTGTGACAATAAGCAGTTACAGGAAGCAGCGTGCACAGGCACGAGTGACATCTTCCCCAGGCCCAGCAATCTGCATTTGAGAAGGCTGACAGCTCCCAAGGCCAGCCCGTGGCAGATGCATCCCCTGCGTGCCCCCGGGATTGGCAGCTTCATTATTGCTGTTGTCAGTGTTTGTGGAGCGCCGCCCCGGCGCACCAGGCAGGCTTCTCCCAGGTAGAGATGTTCATTGTAAGCTATTAATTCCCAGGTGAAGACAAAGGCGGGACAGAGCTCTGGCGGCTCACAATCCCGCCGCTGCTCTCTGCCTTCATCCCTCCTTGTTGATGGTGGAGTACTGTTGACCCCGTCCTGTCTGGTTGTTACCTTGACCCAGATTCTCTGTTCCTTTTGAATGGAAAACTTCCCCCTAAAGGTATACTTACCCTCATTCCAAAATAATTTAGTAAGGCCTCCCCTTGCCTGTCCAATCCTTCTCCACCCACCCAGATCCTGCTCTTTAGGAGCGAGTCTCATGTCTTTTTGTTGTAACTTTGGGCATTTTCTTCTTGATTTCTAAGCACCAGCCTTTTCTGGACTTTGAAATCTAAGCTTTTTCTTGTTGACTTCATAACTACTGATTTTGAGGCTCCGGCTCTGAACGCACTCCCCACCTCCAACACATACATGCCTATCCACACACAGGTCTCTTCCCCATCTTCCTCCCCAAGAGTTATGTCATAATTTGTGTCTAATCCAATATTCAGATCATGGATACAGTACCAACGGCTCTGTCATTGACGATGTGATGACTGCATTTCCTTCTTGTGTGACTTTTTGTTTTCCCTGGAGTTGCTCATAGCCTTGTTTTCTATGTACCCTTTGGTAATTCACCTGCAGGCTCTCCAGCAAAGCTGTGATCTCCTCTCAGCTTTTCAAAACACATCTGTTATGTGACCAGTTTTGGATCTTCTAGGAGTTATCCTCTGGGGTCCAGCACCATCCCCCACTCTGCTGCTGAGTCTGAACTGGCTGCTTGCTGGCCTGGTTTCCCGAGACTTTTCCTTACTTTCATCCCGGGGATCCCCTTAGACTCTTGATGAGGCTGAACCCCCATTTCTCTGTTTCCTGAAGCTGTTCTTTATCTTTTGTGGACATCATTTACTTAGACCTGAACTTCTGTTGCTAAGTTCATAGGATGCATGTTTTTTGATACTAAATCAGATTTTTTTCTAGCATCACTCACAAATGTCAAGACTATAAGTGGTTCCTGCAAAGCACCATAAAAATCCCTTGTGGTCTCTGAACCTTATTATTCCAGGGGTACCAATGGGTTTTGGAAGCCATTCATTTTCTCAGGTTCTCAGGAGCACAGAGTGCACCCAGCAATCTGTTTCCCACTGACCTCTCAGAATTAACGATAATGTCCCCTTTGACAAGCCCTGGCACAGTCACATCTTATTGCGGGAAGCAACAGACATGGTAAATCCTGTGTTCAGGGAAGCCAAGGCTAACTCAGCACCACACTGTTGATAAATGCATTCTGGGTCGGCACTGTGGCATAGCGGGTAAAACTGCCACCTGCAGTGCTGGCATCCCATATGGGCGTCAGTTCAATTCCTGGCTGCTCCACTTCCGATGCAGCTCTCTGCTATGGCCTGATAAATGCATTCTGGGGCAGGTACTGCGACATAGCTGGTAAAGCCACTGCTTGCGGTGCTGGCATCCTATATGGGTGCCCGTTCAAGTCCCGGCTGCTCCATTTCTGATCCAGCTCTCTGTTGTAGCCTGGGAAAGCAGTGGAAGATGGCCCAAGTGCTTAGATCCCTGTACCCACATGGGAGACCTGGAAGAAGCTCCTGGCTCCTGGCTTCAGATGGGCCCAGCTCTGGCCATTGTGGCCATTTGGGGAGTGAATCAGTGGATGGAAGACCTCTCTCTCTCTCTCTCTCTCTCTCTAGAACTCTGCCTCTCTAGAACTCTGCCTTTCAGATACATAAATAAATCTTAAGAAAAATGTATTCTAGGACACAGGGTTCTGATTCCTGGTGGGTGTCAGAGTGCTCAAGAGACCAAAGAGATTGTGCTACAGCAAAATAAAAAGAGCTGCTGTAAAGAATTTCATTTTGGGTGAGCATAGCCAGGATTTTGCATTAAGAATTTCTGCCAACAAACTATTTTATGTCAACATATATATATAAGTTTTGTGTTTTTTGGTTTTATATTTTTTGGGTTTTTTTTAAAGATTTATTTTATTTATTTGAAAGACAGAGTAGAGAGAGGTAGAGACACAGAGAGAGGTCTTCCATCGGTTGATTCACTCCCCAGATGGCTGCAACGGTCTGAGCTACACTGATCCGAAGCCAAGAGCCAGGAGCTTCTTCCAGGTCTCCCACATGGGTGCAGGGGCCCAAGGACTTGGGCCATCTTCTACTACTTTTCCAGGCCATAGCAGAGAGCTGGATCAGGAGAGGAGCAGCCGGGACTTGAACCAGTGCCCAAATGGGATGCCGGCACTTCAGGCCGGGGCTTTAACCCACTGCGCCCCAGCACCGGCCCCTGGTTTTATACTTTTTTAAACTTTATGTGTTAGAGCAAGGGAGCACAAATATTTCTGTGGCTTAGCATCTTAAAAGTCTTAAACTTGGTTTGCCTCAGGCTACGTAATTTGCTTCCTCCGTTCCATTTTCCTGCTTTGCTTTTATGAAATGAATTCCATTTCTGTGACTTAACTTTGGTTCTCCCAAGGAACCAACAGTGAACTTCGGTTTACTTCACAGGCATTGACCAAAAATGTCCCCTTGATGGAACAGTTTAGCAGTTGCAAAGGAGGGAAAGTGTTTTAGATCCAAAATACCAGGGAGGCTTTGTAACCTATTCCCTCTCTTTGACATTTCTCCCTGACCCCCGTTCCAGCACCTTCAGTCATGTTGAGGAGCAAGTGTTACTGATGACAATAATAGGTGAGAAGGAAAATGAGAACAGTAGAATTTCACTGAGCTGTGTAGAACTTAGGAACCATTTTTTTTTTTGTCTATCTGTTTCCAGGAGAAGAGACAGCAAGTGCAAAAGCCCTCTGGCTGCTTTGAGAGTCCCATGCCCTCAGTGTTCTGCTTTCTCAGGAAAGAGCTGGCTAATTCTTACAAGTAAACCCTGACGAAGTCTTCCAGACTGCTGTGGTTCAGCTTAAAAATGCCTTCTAGAGACTTTGTCTTAATCCAAGGGAAGCAATGTGGAGCTTCTGATCTGGGCAGGCAGGAGCCTCGTAGAGAACAATGCAGCTGGAGACGCGAGAGAGTACGGAGGAAGCAGGGGAGAACTGAGCCCAGGGGACCCCACAGGTGCCCCCCACTCTGTCCTGTCTTATGTGATCCAAGTCACCCAACATTGCTGAACCTGTCTCCTCACTGTAGGAAGCACACCATCCATTACCTGCATCTCAAAGAGGAGTGTGGGAAAGTGCTTTGTCACGAGGTGCACCGTGCAGAACCCGCCTGCTTGCCACCCACCATGCAGCGCATGTTTGTTTTCTCCAGGTTAACCTCACTTCTTAACATTTAAATGCCAGCGTGTAGCACGGTCACGTGGTTCTCTCATGGAGGTGTGTTCCTATAGTTCTTTTCCATATGTGGTTACTTTCAGATGGAAAGTGGAGGCCTGGCACTTCAGCCTACTAACTGCTGCCACCACAGGCTCACTGACCATCAGCCCTGGGGACGAGGCTGGGGCACCAGTGACACAGCACGCAGAGCCCTAAGTGGGGATGTCAGCAGGCCAAGGTGGGGGTGGGTGGAAGGAGGCCAGCGCCGCTCCCTCCTACAACGCCGCCAATGGGGATTTCTTCCATGGAGGGAAGGGTTTTGAACGCCAACCTCTCC
This sequence comes from Oryctolagus cuniculus, assembly GCF_051225735.1. NCBI lineage: Eukaryota > Metazoa > Chordata > Mammalia > Lagomorpha > Leporidae > Oryctolagus > Oryctolagus cuniculus. The sequence goes on along the minus strand of NC_142884.1, from coordinate 48,503,654 downwards.
ACTGTCCCCTAGACTAGGGACATAAAGCAGTCACAAGGATGCACTCTGCAAGGGGCTCTGGGAATCTGTTTCTCCTCTCTGCCTCGACTTCAGAGTCACTCTGCAAAGAAATCCTCATTCTTGTCGTCACAAAGGACCTTAAACGCCATAAGGCGATCTGCAGCGCATGGCACGGCTGAAGGTCACCTTGGATTTACATCTTGACTGCCATGCTTTTCTCCTCATTAAAATATTTGACAAGAATTCTCTGCATGGATGAACAGCTCCAAGCACCCCAGCCCCACGCAGTTCTCACAAAGATGTTGCACTGTCACAGTAAATAATTGTGCTGTCAGCCACAAGTCAATATCTGTGTTATACACGCATTCACACGCGATCCGGTCTTCTTAGAGCTACCGTGCTTCCCGGAAGGTAACTGCACGCGTCCTTGATGAAATAACAAGCATTTCCTTCCTTTTAGGGTACTTCTGAGTGTCCTAAGAAAGCACAGTGTGCGTCTCCATTCGATTCTGTGTCCCTGTTGTACGTGCCATAGAGCGTGGATCCTCGTTGATGTTGGAAATGGTGCTGGGATCAGACAGTGGACTTAGGACGCAAGTGTGTGAACGTGTTCTGAGCCTGAGCGGTTGAATGTCGGAGGTCCGGTCCGGCAGTTAGTGATACAGGGAGGACGATCAGCTGCCCTTGTTTGCCCGACACCCAGTGGACGTCCTGGAGACAGGAGCTCCTGGGCTAAAACCGACAAGGTCCACAGGCTCAGGTCCAGTCGGTCTGGATGTGAATCCTGGTCCACCCCTTATCAGTGGAATGACTCAGTTTTCTAATTGTAAAGGCTGAATGATAAGACACTTACTACTGGACTTTGGAAATGAATGTACTAATACGAGGGTCCTTCAAAAAGTTCATGGGTTGGGGCTGGTGTTATGGCATAGCGGGTAAAGCTGCCAACTGTGGTGCCAGCATCCAGACTTGGCCATTGTAGCCATTGGGAGAGTGAACCAAAGGATAGAGATCTCCCCCCTCCCTTTCCTCTCCCTCTCTGTAACTTTGACCTTCAAATAAATACTTTTTAAAAGAAGTTCATGGACAAGATGAAATCAAAATAAGTTTAGGATGCAGGTGTTTGGTGCGGCAGTGAAGAGGCCACTTGGGCATGCACAGATCCCACAGCAGGGTGCCTGGGTTTGTGTCCCAGTTTTGGTCTCAATTCCAACTTTCTGCAAATGCGCACCCCAGAAGGCATCAGATGATGGCTCGAGTACTTGGCCCAGCCACTTACACAGGAGTTTCTGGCTCCTGGGTGGTTGGGGAGTGAGCTGGCAGATGAGAGGAGTCTCTCTTTTTCTCTCAAATAGAAAGAAGCAAGGAAATGGGTTTTGACAGTAAGGTGAGGTGTGAGCGCTTGGCTTAGTAGTGAAGACATGGCTTAGAGGGCCTGCACCCCACATCCTCAGAGTATCTGAGTGTGACACTCAGCTCCCAGCTAACGCACACCACAGGAGGCAGCTGTGAGGACTAAGCAGCTGGGCACCTGCCACCCAGGTTAGAGATCTCATTTGGGTTCCTGGCTTGGTCCCACCGGGCCCGAGCTGCTGCATGAACCAAGAATGAACCAAGAGACAGGAGATCTCTCTCTCTCTCTCTCTCTCTCTCTCTCTCTCCATCTCTCCATGTCTCTTAGGTAAGCAAATAATTTTTTAAAGCTTAGTTTGTTGCTAAATAGTTTAAAAATCCATGCATTCCCACAAGCTTTTTGAAGACTCCTCCTATGAATGGTTTTCCAACCAAATCAAGCCCGATTCCGTCTTTCTAGAATTTGCCCAAGTGCCACATATGCATTTAGTGACGAGAACAGCCTCAGATCATAGTGTGTGCTTCGTAAAGGCGGGCGGACAGTGTCTTCTCCTAGCAATGACTGCGTAGCATCTCCTCCTAGAGCCTGCTCTGAGTACTATGAGAATTTGTAGGTCTGGAAAACTGTGCCTTGGTCCATTTTCAGGTGCTGTAACTGAGCACCTCAATGGGGGAGACTTGCAAAAAACAGCAGAGCCCAGTGTTTAGCTCAGAGAGTTCTTGTGGCCAGCAAGTCCAGGTGCAGGGGGAGGGTCCTCCTGCTATGCCATGGCCTGGTGGAGGATGTCACATGGCCAGACAGAGCAGGGGCGCCAGCTTGGGTCTGTCTTCCTCGTCATAGAGCCACGGGTGCCACCATGGCTGCCTGACCTCACGGCCTCCCCGCACCCTCGCGTCTCCCGGAGGCCCCACCTCTACACCCCGCTAACAGGAACTCAGGGCTGTGGACTTCGGTGAGATGCACTCAAACCAAGGGCACTGTGGACTGTATCAGTTAAACGGCAACAGAGTTGCTTCCAATAGCATTTTGAAATACAACAGACCAGCCTTGTAACTACTGACCAACAACAAGCCCTGTTGGAGATCCCTTCGTATAATTGCAGTATGGCGCAGCGTGAGACAGGCTGCGAAGATGTGCAGGTGTGAGAAAATGAGATGAGCCAAGTTAGTTCACTTTTGACTCCTTTATTATTGTATGGGAGGCAGAGACAAAGATGGAGGGAAAGAGAATGAGAGAGAGAGAGGAGGAAGGGGAGGAGGAGGAGAAAGAGAAAAAAAAAGGAGAAAAAGAAAGAGGAAAGAGGAAGAAAGAGAAAAAGAGAAAAAAACAACTTATCAGCTGGTTCCTTCCCTAAACATCCACACCGGCCAGGTTGGAGCTGGGAACGCAACTCACGTCTCCCATCTGGGGAGCAGGAACCCAGTTACTCGAAGCATCACAGCTCCTCCCTGTGTCTGTACCAGCAGGAAGCTGGGATGAGGACTGGAACCCACGAGGGCATCTCACCTGCTAGTGCAAATGCCTGCCCGGCTCCACTTAGCAGACGAGTGTCGAGCCGTCTGCTCTTCCCTGCACGCTCATGAACTCACACGCACACACTCACACGCACCCCGATCCCCAGTAGCATACCAGTTGTTTGGGGAATGGGAGCTTGAAGAGGTCCAAAAATTCCCCAAGGGAAAAGAAAGGGGTGTGGGAGGCGCGCAGGAAAACCTCTTCTGCTTAAGCAAACACTGTTGAGCCGCCGGCCTGGTTCCGAGCCCTTTGATTTCCTCTCTGCACGAAGAGAATGTTCCTCAGCCCCGACTTCACGGGCAAGCCTGAATCGATGGGTAAATATTTTGCCATTGCTAGGCTGTGATTTCTTCATCTGACTCTTCAGAAGTCGTTTGAGCACTTGAGAAAGAACCTAGAGGCCTTATCATCTTACATGGAAACCAGGGCACGCACTGCAAAGCTGGGCCCCGGCACAATAACTATGGTCTGCAAGGCTGCTAAGACGTGCTGGCTGTCAGAGACCGTGGCCCCTAGCCCGTATGGCCCATGTGTTCTGAAACTGGCCTTTCTTTCTAAAAAGCTTGATTTTATTTGTATCTGTTGGAAGGCAGAGATACAGAGACATGCAGCAAAGGCCTTCCATGTGCCAATTCACTTCCCCAGATGCCTACACCAGTCAGCACTGATCCAGGCCAAAGCCAGGAGCCTGGAACTCAGCCTGGGTCTCCCACGTGGGTGACGGGGGCCCAAGTCCTTGAGCCGTCACCTGCTGCCTTCAAAGGGGAACCTCAGCAGGCACCTGGAGTTGGAAGAGAAGCCAGGACGTGAGTCCAGGGCCTCCAGTGTGGGATGTGGGCGTCCTGGGCAGTCCTAACCGCTGCACCAAATGCCCGTCCCTGTTCTTCATGTGCATTGCGATCGAAGGAAGAAACGGCCGGTGCTCTGGAGGTGTCGTGCTCGCAGACGTCTGCTGTGGGAGAGCACGGGGCGGCGGTGGAGGGGCCGTTCTGAGTTTTGTCATCCAGGCCCAAATGCTTTCCCCATCGCCTTGGACCGTCAGACCCCCGGGGGGTGATTTAAACTCTCAGGATGGCAAGGTAACGGTGGCGTTGCCTTGTTTCCTCCTGCCTGGTAGAATAAAGAATCAAAGCAACAGGAGGCAAGGAAATATAAAACTTTGATTAAAAAGAAGTTAAAAAAAATAGACTATGAGCAAGGGTCAGTAAGATTCACCTGTGTTGTGGTTTCCAAACGCAGAGCACCTGCCCCTCGGGGGAGGTGAAATTACGCGAAGGAGGGCAGTAAAAACGGAGGCTGCGCTGGGCGTTTGGTGCAGTGGCTTGGACGCTGTTGGGACTGTCCCTCCTGCCTACACTGGAGCGCCTGGTTCAAGTCCCAGGTTTTCTTCCCGTTCCAGTTTCCTGCCAGTGGGCACCTGCATGGTAGGCCTGGATCGAACTCCTGGCTCTGAGCTCTGGCTCTGCCCAGTCCCAGCAATTGTGGGCATTTGGGAAATGAACCCTTGGATGGAAGCCCTCTGTCTGTATGTATCTCTGACCTTCTCTCTCGATCTCTATCTCTGCCTTTCAAATAAATAAAAATAAACAAAAATTTTGAAAAATGACAGGGAGCGCTATAGGGATAGCACGCCTCCCTCTTCTGCCTTTGATCTCTCCTCTTCCACCTGGAGAACATCGCACTGGGCCACTGGTGCATCTGTAACATCTCTCCAGCATGGGTGAGACTGTCCCATGGTCACTCCATGCTGTCAACTCTTTAGCAGGCCACAGAATCTAGCTGAAATTGAATATCACTGTTTTGCTTGGCTTTTAATGATTGCTTTATTTTCAATTTACTAAAGTGCCTCCATTTGATGTGCCTATTTAAAGAAAGCTTTTGTGGCAAGCATTGCAGGGCAGCGCGTTAAGTCACCACTTGGGATGCCTGCATCTGTCATCAGAGTTCAAGTTCAGCCACTCAGTTTCTGATCTAGCTCCCTGCAGCTGGGAGGAAACGGCTGATGACCCCCAAGGACTTGGGTTCCTGCCACTCATGTGAGAGACCCAGAAGGGGGTTCCTGGCTCCTGATTTCAACCTGGTACATTTCAGAATGTTGTTGTGGGCATTTAGGAAGCAAGCCAGGAGATGGAAGTTCTCTGTCTCTCCCTCTCTCACTCTGCCTTTCAAATAAATAAATACTCTTTAGCAAAAGGAAGGAAGGAAAAGAGAGAGAGAGAGAATGAAAACTACTAGCCCAGGTGAGTATTCAGATGCAGGTAATATATGAACAACACACTTTTAGGAACTTCTCACCTGTTCTTTCACTGTGAAGGGACAGTACTATTTTTTTTTTTTTTTAAGATTTATTTATTTATTTGAAAGGCAGAGTTAGAGATGCCAAGGCAGAGAGAAAGAGAGAGAAAGATCTCCCACCTGTTCACTCCCCAAATAGCCTCAATGGCTGGAGCTGGGCCAATCCAAAGCCAGGAGCCAGGAGCTTCTTCCGGGTCTCCCACACAGGTGCAGGGACCCAAGGACTTGGACCATCTTCTACTGCTTTCCTGGGTGCATTCACAGGAAGCTGGATCAGAAGTGGCACAGCCAGGACTCGAACTGGTGCCCATATGGGATGCCAGCACTGCAGGTGACGGCTTTACCCACTATGCCACAGCGCCAGCCCCAACAGTACCATTCCTTCGACCACACAATCTTCCATCTACCAATCCATGTGTCCAATACATATTTATTGAGCATCCACTATGCTGTAATGGACCCTGTGGATCAGGGAGTAAAATTCTGGAGGAATGGTAGAGAAGATAGCTCACAAGCAAATATGCAAAATAATAATGCAGAACTCCAATGCTGAAAACTAACCCAAATTAAGGGAGTAGAGAGTGACAGGAGTAAAGGCTTCGGAGTGTGTGCTCTGAACAGTCCATCACCTAACTCCCCGAACTCTGTCCATGAAGGTGAACACAGGCTTGCTCAGAAAACCCCGGGAAGACTGTCCAGTAAGGGGTGCAGCATTGACAAGTGTGTCGGTTCTCAGTAATGGCTGCACTGGAACAACCCAGGGGGCTCTTAGGAATTGGTGCCTGTCCCCGGTCCAGGCCACATCCCAGAGCAAGTAAATCAGACTCCCTGGAGATGGGGTGCAGGTGACTGTAACGGGAAAGCTCTGAGCGCAGCCGAGGTTGAGCGCCTTTCGCACAGAGCCACGCTTCGCAGACGGTGAAGGACTCGCAGAGCAGCACCTGGGGCTCTTGCTGGAGTGCTGATCCGGGGCCTGCGAGTCTGCAGGGGGCCTGAGGAGCTGCATTGCTAACAAGCTCCCAAAGGAGACTGCTGCTGCCAGTCCAGGGACCTCGCTGCGGGGAGCGAGAGCACAGAGAACAGAACTGCCGCATGGAAACCTCCGGTGCGTATTTGTTCTGGCACTTCCTGGCTGTAGGTTTAACCACGCTCATTTTCCAGGAGTCTCCCTGGTGCTGCTCAGAAGGTTCTATGCCTGAACAAACTGGTCACCCTCTGTGGGCTCCTAGGAAGTCAACCAAAGCCTCCGAGCCTGGTGAAGCTGCCACAAGTACTACATAATGTATGCATAGGTGTCTACTGTATGTAACCTCGTAGACAGGAGGAGTCCAAATGTGCTCGGTAGCCGAAGGGTAAGATAATAGTTTGCAAATTAAAACCACAATGTGGGTGTTTGGCACGGCGGTTAACACGTCAGTCGGAATACCCACATCCCATGTCGGAGTGCCTGATTTGAGTCTCGCTCTTCCACTTCCTACTCTGTTCCCTGCTATTGTATGCCCTGGGAGGCGGTGGGTGACGGCTCCAGTAGTTGGATCCCTGTCACTCACGTGAGACACCTGAATGGACTCCAGGTTCCTGGTTTTGCTGTGGCCCACCGCTCATTGTTGGAAGCACTTGGAGGGTGAACCTCAGATGGCAAATCTCATCTGTCTGTCTCTGTTTCTCTTTCAAAGCATAAAATAAAATAAAAAGCCACTTCATACCCATGAGTATGGCTACTGTGCAAAACACTGAAGATGACAATATTGTGGAGGATGAAAAGTAGTACTTCCATGACAAGTGGGTAGAATCACTTGGACAAAGCTATGAATGGCGCTATCCATTCATCCCAAGCCGGTGCATCGTCTATGACCCAACAATTTCCATCTTACGTCCGAAAGCAAAAGAAACACACACATATTCACCCAATTCATGTATTTCAGGTTTATTGGTAATGGTAAGAAATTAAGAACAACCCAAAACCCATCAGTTAACTGAAAATTGAAATTGTTGGATATTCATCAAATGGGATGCAGCAAGAAAAATAATGAACTGTGGCTACACACAGTCATGGATGACCCTCACAGGCATGATAGTGAGTGGAACCGTAACTAAAAATACTGTCACATTTCATTTATATAAAGTTAAAAAATTTTTAAAAACACACACAATCTGGCCAATTTTATGGCATTGGAAGCCTAGACAGTGGCTTTCCACTGGAGGGTGGCTGGCAATGCCCTCCTCGCTCCAGACATTGCAGACACCAGTGTGTCACTTCGGTCGGTGAACATGCATCTTACTGTACAAGGCAGCTGTGCACAGTGTGTGTAAATGGTATGCTTTCATTAAAACTTTTTTTTTTTTTTTTTTTTTTTTTACAAAAGGTTGGAAAGCACACATAGGGAATGTATTGGCCTTAAGAGATGATGCGAGCTGGAGGCCCCAGCAGACCCCAAGAAGTTTTAGACAACTTGCAGCTGAGACTCCTTGGTGCCTTCTAAGAGACTGGGGGTGCTAAGCCCTCCAGGAGGTCGGCGCTCTCCAGGGATCTCCCTTCCCCAGCACACGGTGCACTGAAGCCTCTACGAGTCTAACCACACTCCCGGCTGGGGCTCCACCAGAGGGAAACCTCTCGTCTTTGCCAAGAAAGCTCAAACCTCACCGCCAGCAGAGGGAAGTCGCAAGGAGATGGGGTAAACATCTCTGAGAGAGGCTGTCATCGACCACCCACCCCCCGACCCCCACCCCGGAACTCCAAGCTGTTCACTGCTGAGAATCGCCACTGGCGTGCCTCATCTGCTTCCTGGGGGTTATCTTTTAGACGCTGTCGGCCAGTTATGATTTCTGATGACACGCATACGCGAAGCCAGCTGAGTGCCCACACCGCCAGCGCCCTGTGTTAAAATGGGATCATCAGGTTGCAATCAGAAGCCACTGACGTCTTCCACAAGTCTCTCACCATAGCTGGTGATGCAGAAGGCTATGCCTGTCCTGAAGCCATGGTGCTCCTCGCAGACGCGGGACCACAGGCGACCTCTTCCAAGAGTCACTCATGATGCAGTCATCCCCCTGTATCCACAGTTCCAGCTGTCCACGCACTCAACGTGACAGGTAGAAACTGTCAGAAACAGTCCGTAAGTTTTGAACAACTCTTAGTACACTATACTGCTGTCTTCTATTTTATTATTGTTAATCTCTTAGGTGCCTGACTTATAAATATATCATAGATACGTGTCCAGAAAAAAAACCTTTTTTTTCTTTTTTAAAAATATTTATTTATTTATTTTGAAAGAGTTACAGAAAGGGAGAGAGAGAGAGAGAGAGAGAGAGAGAGAGAGACTGTCCATCTGCTGGTTCTCGCCCTAGATGGCTGCAATGGCCAACCCTGGGCCAGGCCAAAGCCAGGAGCCAGGAGCTTTATCCAGATCCCCCATGTGGGTAGAAGGGGCCCAGACGCTTGAGCCAACTCCTGCCACTTTTTCCAGTGCATTGACAGGGAGCTGGATTGGAAATGAAACAGCTGGGACACAAACCAGCACCCATATGGGATCCTGGCATCTCAGGCAGTGTTGTTCTTTTTTTTTTTTTTTTTTTTTTTTTTTTTTTTTTACCTGTTATGCCACAAAGCCAGGCCCCAGAAAAAAACATTAGGGTTTGGTACCATCTTGGTCTCTGACATGCCCTTGGAGCCTATATCCCGTGGACGTGGGGGAAATACTGAATCGAATGCGGCTGAAATGTCAGGAATCTGCAAATCTCTCGACCTTGGCACTTTGCAGTCCCTGGAAGAGCCAATACGCTGAGGACACGGCTCCGTGCACCTCATGCTACAGCCCGCTAGGAGCATCTGCTCTGGGCATAGCCATAGTGGACTTCACCAGGCTTTTGTTCCTTCAGCTGGCAAAGCAATAACATAATCATCATCCTGTTAATTTAATAACGAGAACTCTTCTGTTTCTGGCCCAGCGGCCGCCATCACCTTTGCATGAATGAAGTCAGATCACGTCACATTTCCTCAAAACCTGCAATGGCTCTCACCTCCCTTCCAGAGTCTTCCTGGGACTCTGAGGTCTTGGTCTTGTCTTACCTGCTGCCGTGCCTGCCTGCCTTTGTTCACCCGCCTCCATTGTTCCCTGGCAGCTGCCCAGTGATCACAGGTAGCTTGCACAGCTTGCAACTCACTCGGCCCCTCCAAATCTTTGTCCAGATGTCTCCCCTCTGCAGAGCCCCACCCTGACGATCCTGTCCACTCCTACTGCCATCCTTCAAGCCTCTTTGTGACCTACTTCCTTTTTTCTGCAGGTTTCATCGAACATTGCTATGATTTTCTTGACTTTGTGCTTGTGGTGAATTACCTAGCTTTCCATCCTAGAATGACAACTCCTCAAGGTCAAGTGATTTTGCTATTGTTTTGTTCACTGATGCATTCCAAGTACACGACTACTTCAGAAAGTTCAGGGAAAATGGAATTAAAAGATGAGTTTATCTGAAGTAGAAATTTTGAAATCCTTGCATAGTTTTTCATGCTATACATTTCCCAAGAACTTTTTGAAGAGCCCTCATATTTAAGACTCTCAGCCGACGCCATGGCTCACTAAGCTAATCTTCCGCCTTGCGGCGCCGGCACACCGGGTTCTAGTCCTGGTCAGGGCGCCGGATTCTGTCCCGGTTGCCCCTCTTCCAGGACAGCTCTCTGCTATGGCCTGGGAGTGCAGTGGAGGATGGCCCAAGTCCTTGGGCCCTGCACCCCATGGGAGACCAGGAGAAGCACCTGCCATCAGATCAGCGCGGTGCGCTGACCACAGCGCGCCAGCTGCGGTGGCCATTGGAGGGTGAACCAACAGCAAAGGAAGACCTTTCTCTCTGTCTCTCTCTCTCTATCACTGTCCACTCTGCCTGTCAAAAAAAAAAAAAAAAGAATTTCAAAAAATTTGGCACCAAAATGAACTCACCTTGCAATTCCATTTTCTGCACATTTTTTGAAGTACCCACATACAGCTTCTGGGACATAGTGGGTATTCAACAAATATTTGTTGAATGTTGAGTAGCTAAAATGTGTTACCCTTAGTATGTGCGGTTGTTATCCTAAAAGCTTTGCATATATACACATAATAGCAATCCACAAGAAAATGCGTATTATTAACCACATTTACAAATGAAACGGAAGCAGAGAGATATTAATTAACTTGCTGAGAGCCACACAGCTCACACATAATGAAGCCAGGGTTCAAAGTCCAAATCCTAGAATACCAGTTCTTGATCCCACCAAGGGGCGGTGCCAAGAAGAGGTTATGTACTCCACAAGCATATCTTGCTTAGGGTGGTTGTCAGCTTGTCATTCCTCCATTCATTCTTTTCCTGGTCATTGCACTTCAATTTCCCTCCAGAAAATCATTCATTCCAACATTTTCCATCTGTGGACATCCTGGGGGGCGTGGATTCCATTCTGGAACTGGAGGCCAAGTGTGCGATGAGCGAGAGCCGATGAGCACCTGGCATTCTCTGGCCTGGTGAGTGACCAGACCAGAGCTGAGAATGCTGGGACAAGGTGGCTGCACTTCTCCTGTACGGTGTGGAGGCTATGGGGGGGGGGGGAGGCGACAGCTGTCATGGTGGGAGTCTGCGGGGGCGAGCCTGCCGGAGAACAGAGCCAACGCCAAGGAGGCACAGCCCATAAAGGACGTGAGCAAGAGGCCCTGGGTCCTGTTCTGCAGACTCATCTGAGCCTCAAGGTGCTGCCCCCCGTATTCCAGCACCTCCTGTGGGTAACGGCTTCCCTCTGTGGCTGTTTCACTGCCCTGGGAACATGTCCCCTTCCTTTGGTTCTCTCTTCTCTCTTCTTCTCCTCCACCTGCTCCTCTTCATTCTTGCTTCCCCTCCCTCCATCTCTCCCTCCCTCATTCCTTCCTTGCATTCCTACATTAACTGAGTGATTACTATGTGCCAGGTACTACCTATTTAAATGCATAATCCATTTTACTTTTACAACAGCCACATTCAGTAGGAATGTTTAATATTCCCATTTTACAGGTGAATTTTGCACAGTCACCTGTGTGTTAAGGGACAGAGCCAGACTTTCGAGCCAGGACCTCTGACTCCAGCCCAGACCCCACTGCCCGCCTTGTGGAGCCGAGGGTTGCCCGTCAAGCAGACCAGAGCTGACGGAAGAAGAATGAGCAGCAGCCGTGTCAGCCGAGCGTGGGTGTAGGGGCGGCGCAATAAAAGGCGCACACAGAGATGGGCACAAAGCTCTGGGTTTGGGTCCATCTTGGTTGGAATCCCATCTCTTCCCTCTAGGGTATTCCTGAGCGCGGCACATGGCTCAATCTCTCTGAGCCTTGGAATTCTCATCCTCGCACCCATCCTGACACCATGATGCCCGGCTCACTGGGGAACCACAGATATGCAGTATGGCTCCACTGTTTGCCACGAAGTGGGCAACGCCACGATAATAACACACTACGTCCAATTACTATTAACATGTTCCTGCTGTGTTGAGCCACCCTGAGAATTCTCAGCTCACACAGCAGAGGCCCTGAAGACAGAGAAACTGTTTCTCCCCTGTGACTTCAGCCAACAGCGTCCATTCTAGCTTCCCCCTCGGGATGGGAGACTGCTTACAGGTTCCTGGAAGATTAAAAATCTATTTCAGCTATGCCAGTTGAATTTTGTCAACCTTCCGAGGGAGAGATGTTAACGGCGAAGTCTTCAGGTTGTGCGTGCTCTGGAAGACGCGGTCAGAGAGACGCAGGTGCCCCCGTGAGCGCTGAAGGCAGCTTGAGACCCCCACCCCACCCCGCCCCACCCCAGGTGATGCCAAGTAGGCTGTTCTTCCAGAATTAGGCGCTCTGGCTCTGGGCGCTGGGCGGGAACTCTCCCGAGGAGGGCGGGGTTTGTGCAACCAGCACGCACCTCCCAGATCTCAGAGGAACGCAGTTGTGGAAATTCGCATCTCCAAACGGAGGCATTTTTAGTGCAAAGCCTTCCTTCTCCATCCCGAGAGATGTGGAAGGTTCCGGAGAGGCGCAAACAGCAGCGCGAGCCTCTTGTAAACGCCCACGCGCCCTGCGTGGCCGTGTGACCGCGCGTGGGAGGTGGCTTTTGAGACTCCTTGGGGACGACAGCTCAAAGGCCTCCGTCTTGAGGAGCAGCAGCCAGCATAGCCGCCTCACCTTCGGAGGGGTCACACCCCCCTGCCCGCTTGCCCACTTCCTGTAATGGTGCTCCATTTGTATGTTCACGAAGGAACAGACAGGTGCCCACCAGCCTGGACCAGAAGACATTTTGATGTTAAAACTCATTGCCAGTTTCTAATTTCTTCATAGCCTGCCTCTCCGCTTCCGCTTTTTCTTAAAAAAATAAAAAATTCTAAGTGAAGAAAACTTGATGCATTTGGAGCAGCCCGGCCTCAGCCATTTCTTCCTGTGTTCTCTCCCAGGAGGAGCGGAGGGAAGAGGGCCTGGAAGATTCCAGGAGGCAGACGCCAGGGGCGGCCAGAGGCCAGCGGCCCCCTCCTCCTCCTGCACGGGGGACACTCGGTGACTCTCTCGGCCTTTCCGCTGCGGGACGGGGCAACAGCAGCTGTGTGACCGTGTAGCTGGCGTCCTAAACGGGGCAGTGTCGGTTCCCGGAGCCGCAGAGGGCACGGGGCCGGGAGGAAGGGCCGCCGCTTCCCCTTGCCTTTTCCTGCTCCTCGGCGCGGCGGCCTCCGGACCCCGGGCACCCGGGAGCTCTGTGGCCATGACTTGGAAGGAAACCAGCCCCTGTTCCTGAACCTTTGGCGGCAGAAACACTCATTGTTGAGAAAGGGGAGGAAGGCAAAAAAAAAAAAAAAAAAAAAAGACTAATGAACTCCTCTCTCTTCGGGATTTTCAAAGACCTCGTGTGTTGGTGGCTGCCTCTTTTTTTTTTTTTTTTTTTTTTTTTTGCCCCTTAGGAACGCTCATTAGCCCCTCAATAAATGCTACTTTAAAGGCTTGTAACTTTGTCATTAAATCTTCACTCCGAGATGAACTAATGTTACAGCCACGAAGTGCCCTCCCAACCCCAGTGAGCTGCTTTACAAAGACCAAAAAAGGCAGGAAAATAGATTTGCAGGGGATTTTTTTTTTAACACACCTTCTTGTCAGATCGTGATTCATGCAAGACCACTTCGGTTTTTCTAACTTTCATCCGTAATGGGCACGCTGACATTTTTATTCGAATCTCCTTATGCCTCCTTGCGCAGCAGAGGCTGCTGGTTGACTGCCACAGAGCAGCAGCTTAGCTCCTCCCCGGTGGGCAGTGTCTCCCAAGGATGGGTTGGAGCCAGGAGCCTGTGGGACTGGGCGCCTGCGACGGCGCGTCAGGTGTATTGATGGAAGGCCCCTTGCTCCCCACCAGCTATGTTGAAATTTCGCCCTTTATTTGGCCCCAGGCCGTCCCTGTCTTGTTTTTCCTTTCTTCTGCTCTCTAAAACAGTGTCTAGAGAGCCCCACTTTAATAGTTCTACCTGGATTTGCATATCCCATGGATCACACCACTCCTGGAAGTTCAAGTTCATGCACAGTTAGCCTGATCATCTGGTTAATTGAAGGCCAACCAGAAAATGGCTTTGAAAAAGTCACTGTCGCTACCAGGTCTTCTGAAAATGTGTGCAGGCACCTCAGAAAAGCAGAACTTTGGGAATGCATGCGAAGTAGGGGTCTGCGTGCGCAGAGGGGAGGGTCAATGGGTTCAGCCAAGTTCCTGGACTTCGCGGAAATCTTTGGCACAACCCATTCCATTCTTGAACAACTTTGGTTCTTGAGGACTCCCTTCATGCATTTCCTGCTTTTATTATTAGCCAAATGAATGTTTTTAAGATTAAAAAATGTATTGATTTGAAAGGTAGAGTGACGGGAGTGGGAGGAAAGACAGAGAGATTCCATCCATGCACTGTTCACCACCCAGATGGCTGCAGCAGTTGGGGCTGGGCAAGGTCAAAGCCAGGAGCCTTAAATTCCACCAGGTTCCTCCCTCGTGGGTGGCGGGGGCCCAAGCACCCATCTTCTGCTGCTTTTTGGCACATTAGCAGGGAGCTGGATTGGAAGCAGAGCAGCTGGGACTTGAACTGGCACCCTGACATGGGATACCCAATAATTCGGGCACCAAGACTTGTTTTTTTATGGTGGGGGAGCCAGAAGGGCTTTGGGCTACCACACTGGCTGTTATCCTGCAGAGGTGCAGGTTCTTTGATGTGAGTGAGATAGGGGTGGCTCCTCAGGAGCCATAGAACACTTGTGGCCGCTTCAGTCTCTCCCAAACTTGTTTTCTTGTCACCTGCTCCTTTCCAAGTGTGGCTGAGCGAAACCATTCTGGATATTTGGAATCCAGTGAGATGAGTTCCTATACATCACATTTTGGCACCGTTGAGCTCTGAGGGGTAGCCTTGATGAATTATCACAATTTGTGGTAAAAAGATAAAGGGAAAGGAACCGACTGTTTGAAAATAACCTACATATTGTCTTAAAATAATCTAGACACTCTTTTCTGTTTATGAATGTAATATGTGTTATGAGTTCCAACAATACAGAAATGTAAAAGACAGAAAGTGGAGTTCCTTTAAGGTCTATCCTGCAGAAATAAATATTTCACAATTGCTAAAAAATAATAATAAGCATATGTGGGCCCTGCCTGGGTGGAGAGGCATGGCCCTGATTCTAGTACCATTATAGGTTAGGTTTATCCGGGTCAGGCTGTCAGTTCCAACATCTGCTCACTTGTCCTCAAAGTAACCCATAGGACCCCACCGCCACCCCCATTAGCCTTCCAGTTCCTCCGGAGCCCCAGCTAAGGAAACTGTCATGCAGGCACATTTCATTGGCATCTACCCCACCGGGTCCCTGGAGGCCTGTCTGCATCAAGTCACACCCCACAAGGCCACTCATTCTCACTGGTGCTGCATTTCTTTAGGCGAGGTTAGAACCACAAGTTTGGTTCAGCCATCCACCCTCTGGCTACAGCATAGGGCTGCAAGCTACTGCAGCCTCTTCTGCCCCACCCTCAGTATGGCCTTGACTCCTGCAACTGCAGTGGGCACTCAACAAATGAACAAATGCCCATTTGTTTTCCTTTTTTTTTTTTTTTTTTTTTGCTTCTGCCCTGGGAACCCTGCAATTGCATTTGTTCTCCAAGTTGACATTGAACTTCTATACTCATTGTCCCCTTATGTGGAGCCCCGAGTATAAAACTTCCTAAAAATGAGGCATTTGGAAAGTTGCTCTCTCAGAAAAAATGTACACTCGCTCCGGGGAAGTGAGCCCTTGACATTAGTCATCCTCCATCTTTCACTCTTGCTACCAGGAAGCTCCGGCTCAGATTTCAAAGCTCGGGGTGGGGGGTGGGGTGCAAACATGATGAGCCTTATGATTTCCTTCTTTGCAACTTTTCTGTGTGTGTGTGTGTGTTCAGAGTGTGTGTTCCTTTACTTGCGTTTTGGGTTGTGGACGGCTTTATGTCAAAGAAGCAAAGGTATAAAGAAGTAAATCAGAAAATCATGCAGCCATCCTGGTATCGTCAATGCAGGCCTTCGTCTGAGAGCTCTTCTGTGTCCCTTCATGCTTAAAAGCACACCCGGGCCTTTGCACCGCCGCTATCCCAGCCGACACAGGTCAGCTGCCCGAATGCCGAATGCCGTAATTGGAGCTGGGAAGGGGAAATAAAACTGGGTTGATGGCCTGGATAGAGGAGGTCTTTGTTTCCAGCTTTTGAGCAGGTTGCTGGAGTCCCATTTTACAGATAAACGGGGGCGGACAAACAAGGTCAGCCCCCCATCCCTACCCGGGGACCAGCAGAGTGCATCTGAGCCCCTGAGCGTGTCATCTTGTCCAAGCTTTCCCATCTCCCACATGCCTTTGCGCTCCCCGGACGTGTCCAGTGCTGCTGGTGAGCACACTTAAGTTCTACTTTGTTCAGCCGTCAGCATCGCTGGGACGCCCCCAACTTTGGAAAAGCATGAAATCTCTAAATGAAGGAAGGAAGGTTCTTGGCTTCCAACCCTCACCCCCCCCCCCCCCGCCCCCATCCCCACCCCAATGTGGAGAAACAATCTGAATACACAAAATTAGAAAAACATACACAGAATGGTTGTTTAAAATTCACAGCTGTCAACATCAAGCATTTTGTGCAAGAGAAAGAACGCCAGAAACATCGGGTTAACAAAATCGCTGCAGACGGATCGGTTCGCGCCGAGGACGGAGCTGGCATTGTGTGCGCTCTGTTTGGCCCAGGCTCATTTGCATCCCAGGACAAAGGTTCGCTGTTGGAGACCCTTTCTCTCCCTCTTCCTCCTCCAAAAGGCGCCTCGCCATCCGCCCGGGAGCTCGTCAGCCTCCCTCCTCCCATCAGAAACCTACAGGAACGAACACAAATCTGTTATTTTAACACAACGTGGGCACAAAGTGGTGTTTTCACTCCCAATAAAGCTGGAGGGGGGCCGAAGAATAGGGCCTTTTATTCGCGGGAGATACTCAAAAGGAAGCAGGATTGAACTGGAGGCCAGCATGCATGAATAAAGTTGTTAGAGAATTTGCTGCCTCTGGCCTGGGAGCCCCGCCGCCGCCGCCGCCGCCGGTTCTCTCACCGCTCCCAGCTCCTGGCATCAGCATGCATAATTGCATCCGTTAATTACAATTTTAGCCGAGCCCTCCAACACAGAATAAATTCATTTTCCCCTCACTCTTCCTACTGCCTGGGAGAGGAGACTTGGTTTTGTTTGGGTTTCCCCCCACCCCCAGTTTAATAAACATGATTGACAACAGAAAATGTCGATTTCCTTTTTCCTGGCATGATTGTGTATTTCAGTGCAGAACGCCCGATTCCCAGTTGCCACTGCATTCATTCCACACATTCTGAGGCCTCACGTCATGGGCTCTTCTAAGAAGCAGCTTGAAAGCAGCACGCAGAAATATTTAGAAAGACACAGAGATGAAGGACTTTTTAAGCACCATAGCTAAAGTGAAATGCCAGGGCGGAAATGGCACTGCGAGGCTAGCGACCAGCACGCTGCACTCATGCCCGAAGTCTCCAGTCCTGGAGTGCTGGGCTACACACACTTCCAACAGCTTTGAACCAAGAAGCCTTTACTTAGGGCTCCGAAAGGCGGACAGCTACTTCTCCCTTTGCCCAGTCTCACAGAGACAACCGGGACCAGCACCCTCACCTGCATGAATGCGGTGTGGATGCATCCACTTCCCTCTCTGCCTCTCTGTCTATGCTCCCTGGAAGAAAGGGTGAGAGTGCACCTGCTATGCTTTGCCCCTCAAGCTCCATGTGCTGGAAACTGGCTCCCCAGTGTGGCGATGCTGATGCAGTGGAACCTTGGGGAGATAGGGACGAGGCGGTGGTCACTGGGCTCTGGGGGCTTCTGCCGCCTGAATGGATTAATCCCCGTCTTGAGGAGTAGGTTGGGTCTCTCAGGAGGGTTGTTATGAAGTAAGGAGGGTTGTTATAAAGTAAGGAGGGTTGTTATAAAGTAAGGCCACCTCCTTTGCCCGGTTTATTCCTGTTGCACTTCTCTGCCAGGCCCCCAGTGCAGCCCCAGGGACACTGGCCGGAACACCAGCCCCATGTCACCAGAATCATGTGCCAAATAAACTTCTGTGAAAAAATTTTATTCATTTGAAAGGCATAGTTACAGACAGGGAGAGGAAGGAGAGAGAGACACAGAGAGAGAGAGAGTGAGAGAGAGAGCAAGATCTTGCATCTACTGGTTCACTCCCCAGATCACTGCCAGCCAGGAACCAGGAAATCTATCCAGGTCTCCCATAGAGGTAGCAGGGGCCCAAGCACTTAGGCCATTTCCACTGCCTTCCCAGGCACATAAGCAGGCAGCTGGATCGGAAGTGGAGCAACCTGGACTTGAACAGGAGTTCCTATGGGATGCTGGCACTGCAGGTGACGGCTTAACCCTCTGTGCTACAGCGCCAGTGCAAACCTCTTTTCTTGACACAAGAGTATTTCCAAATGTTTGTGGAAAAATACATAAAAATAAATTTATTTCGATGTAAAAAGTGTTCAAATCCATGCACCATTTTTTTTTCATAATAGGTGTTTCCGTGAATTTTTTGAACACTCCTCATATGCAAGGTCTTCAACATTTCTTACACCCAAATCAATTTATCTTTGAATTCCATGTTCCATGTTGAAGTGCGCTTGGGCGGCCCTGTTACTGCACCAGGGGCTGAACCAAGAACCAAGACACCCCATTCCCCGCAGCAGGTGCAGGGGGCGTGCCCAGGGATGGGCGGCTGAAGGCAGGCCGAGAAGCACACTGATTTTCGAGGCTGTGACACGAGGCGCCAGGAGTCTGGGGGTGGTGCCTGTCCAGCCATGCTCTGGAGACTGGTCCCATGATGTCACGGAGGGCCTTGACCCCAGCTCTGTGAATCAGGGGCTCCCGCAGGAGCTCCCTGCTGCCACTGTTTCTAACACCCTTCGCCCCAGGCCCAGGGCCAAGTGAAACACTGGTTCATTTTTAGCTACCGAAGCGCTCCTTCCCGCGTGGGTAGAGGACTGGGGCGAAGAGTGGATCTTGCCGAGCCTTCCTAATCTCCCTCTGATCTGGTTCCCGACTGGCCAAGCCCAGCCTGAGAGAGAGAGAGAGAGAGAGAGAGAGAGAAAGAGCACAGAGAGAGTGTGAGGGCCTCTCTCCTTCAGTCGGGACAGCCCAGGAGGGAGGGAGGGAGTCCTGCGGTGTCCTCCGAACCCACAGCCAGCACTGGTCTCTAACAGCAGCTGGAGACACATCCCAGCCTCCACGTCGGGCGCTCATATATCTTCGTCCAAAGGAGAGGTCAGATGAGCTCATCGGAGTGAAAGAGCTTTGTAAACTATAAAGCACCGGACAAATGGCAGTCTGTTTTCATTATTAACTGGTAGCACAGTCTCTCTCCAGCCAAGGAAGTAACTAAAAAAATTTTTTTTTCAGTCTGAGTTCTTTTTTTCTTTTAATTGGTAACAAATATGTATTGAAAGCCTACCCGTGACCAGGCACTTGGGACACAGTGATCGGAGCACGCGCCTCTCCTGCGTGAGGCACTCCAAGGCTGCCCATCACACAGCCTCAGTCCTGGGGCCACTGCCTCTCCCCCCTGCTCAGCTGTGATGCCTCCTTGCTGCTCCCTAAATAGGCCAGCTTCGTCTTCACCTTTGGGCCTTTGAACATACTATTCCACCTGCCTGGAAAACACGGTCTCCTTCACTCGCTCAGGTCTCTGTTTCAAATCTTCCCGAGGAGATCATCCCAGACCACACGCTCTGAACCGCCTGCAGGCACTTGGCCTAGTGGTGAAGATGGCCTGGGTTCCATACCTGGCTCCACCTCCTGCCTGCAGCTTCCCACTGAGGCAGACCCTGCGAGCCAGCAGGTGATGGCTCAAGTGATGGTGTCACTGCCACCCACATGGGAGACCTGGATGGAGTTCCCAACGCCAGGCATCAGTCTAGGCTCAACTTGAGCTGTGGTGGGCATTTGGGAAGTGAACCAGTAGATAGTAGTTCCAGCTCTGACTCTTTGCCTCTTTAATCAACTAATTAATTTTTAAAATAACCGTGAAATACCCCCCCTCCATACCCAACAATCTTTTGATCCCCTCTCCCTGCCTTAAGACTCTTCCCAGCCTTCATCAGAGTCTGAACCGACCGGAGACCTCTGTGTGCTTGTCCATGGGTCTATTCCTGTCTCCTGCACTGGAATTCATGCTCTCAGGCAAGTTGTACCCTGGGCTGCACAGCCAACACTTAGAATACCATCTGGCACATAGTAGGTACTCAGTCAATCTTTATGAATGAACGCAACACATTGGGAAGACAAAGACAAGAAGAAATCCCGGGGCTTATGGCTCTGGTCTTTATCTGATGGGATTTGGCTTAGAAGTGAAGCAAACTCAACCACTCAATGTTAATGTATGAGTTAGCGTGAAAGACTCAGACACTCAAGGTATGTCTTTTCCCTAAAACGGTCTAGAGTCCTCTTTGAACCAGGGGTCATTTTAAAAGTTTATTTATTTATTTGAAAAGCAGAGGGACAAAGAGAAAGGGAGAGACATAGACAGACAGAGATCTTCCATTCATCCATTTACTCCCTAGATGCCTACGACAGCTGGGCCAGGCTGACGTCAGGAGCAAGGAAATCTTCCCGGGTCTCTCATGTGGGTGGCAGGACCTCAGGTACGTGGGCCTTCACCTGCTGCCTCCCAAGCACATTAGCAGGAAGCTGGATTGGAAGCACAGTTGGGACTCAATTCTAGGCACTGCTATATGGGAGACAGGGGTCCCAGGAGGCAGCTTTAAGCCACTGTACCACGACACTCACCCCATCAACCAAGAGTCTTAGCACAGGACATGTGAACACCAGGGTACAAACAGTCAGGCCAGAGACGTCTGAAGGCACACACGGGGAGAGCTAGATCAGCACCACCCAGCTGTTCGCCACCTCCCTGTGTGTGAACAAAGGAGAGCCACGTGGTGCCTCACTGATGGGTGGAGAGCAGACTGAGTCAAGCCTGGGTCAGTGGTGGCCACAGCCTGCAGCAAACCAGGCAGGGTCCTTTCCTGGGAATTTTCCAACTGGAACAAGAGTGAAACACGGTTTGCTGTCCAGTCACAAAGCTGCAAGACCAGGAGGCTAAGAGGAGCCAACAACGAAGGTTCTAGCTTCAGAGCAACAGTCACGGATGAGAGTGGCAGAGACAAGGGTGCTGGGGCAGATGCAGAGACTCTGTCTCAGGCCTGCATTTGCCTGTCTCCTCCTTTTTTAGCCTACAGTTGTGAACCACTAACCCCTCATTTTGCTAAGCCAGCTCAGGCTGGTGACTTGTTCTGTTTCGGCTTTAATCCACAGAAAATGCACTGTTGAATATATTTTTATTTAGCTATTTTATTGTAAAAAAAAGTCATAAATGTAGTTTAAAACCTCAACTACTCCAGGAGATTATACAATGACAAGTGGTCTTCCTCCCTGTCCCACTCTGCAGCCCCCACCCTGCCCCCAGGTTCATTCTTAGAGGTAACCCGCAACCACTTGTTAAACTGATTATCCTTCCAACTGTCATATGACCGACTTCTGGCAGGCATTTTGAAAAGCAGCAGAAAACCCTTTGTAATTTTGATTTATCTGATTGTAATATATATGACTCTTGTACATTTTCAAACAATGGGTTATTCAACCATTTATTTCAGTCCGCTTTGTCTGCATTAGCAAATGTTTTGACATTAGCCATTTATTTCAGAGATGAATGATTCATTTGGGTATTTCTCAACAACAGAAAATAATACCCTGAGCGAAGGCACTGCTGACTTTTTGGCAGGGGCTGAGTTATTCCTTTGCACATTCTTCATCCTGCTCAGTGGGCTTTGCGCAGAGTGGGCGCGCGGTGTGTGCTGGAATGGATGAAGAATTTGGTGCAAAGGAACTGGGACAGAAGAGAAAGAATGAAGCTCTATTGAGAGCGGTTTCACGGTCCTGTGGACTTGGCCTGCCTTATCTCTCTCAGTCTGCCTGTGGCTCTAAGCAACTCTTATTCTTGTGCCCTCTCCAACTGGTTCTTGAGCTTCTCCTTGAACTGTGTGGCTACCCTGTGTCTCTCCCATGAGCTCATGGTGCTCAGGTTAGCCCGCGGTGGTTTCTGTTGCTTGCAACTCCAGAACTCTAACCACAGACCAGTCAGTGCATCAGAACTAGGGCGACGAGTAGGCTTTTGGTCTAGTGGATAAGACACTGGGTAAGCTGCCCACGGCCTGCATCAGAGTGCCCAGGTTCGAACCCTGGCTCCAGCTCCTAATTCTACCTTCCTACTAAGACAGACCCCAGGTGGCAGAGCTAATGGCTTCAGTAGTTGGGCTCTTGCTACCCACATAAGAGATCTAGATTGAGTTTCTGACTCCCAGCTCTGGTCCCTGTCCAGACTCGGGCGTCTCAGGTATTTGGGAAATGAAACAGCAAGATGGAAGCCCTATCTATCTATCTATCTATCTGTCTGTCTATCTATCTATCATTTATCTGTCTGTACTTCTCCCTGTCTCTTTTCCTCCAAGTAAATAAATAAATATTTTTCAGTGATAAACTAGAACAAATGAACTGGGCAGGAAGAAATAGAGAAGGAGAGGCACAGGTCCATTAAGGACTTCGTTTTGTGCCACCTAGCAAGGGAGTGGCCGAACAGGCACCCAACCAGGTCTATCAAGGTGCAAACATTTGGCCCTTGCCAACCCTCTGCAGCCTCATGCCAAGACTCTGGCACCAAACAAGTTATTTCTAGAAGCCAAAGAAAGCCTGACTGAGCATGTATGGCTCTTACCAAGAAGTCGGTCTGCATGAGTTTTGCAGAAGTTGGCCTCTTCCAGAAATCTGTCGATTTCATCCCTGGAGAATTTTCTAGATCCTTGCTGATGCAATGGCAAGGGTTAGACACTTAGGAGAAAATGAACACTTAGAAGAGACAAATTGTGACTGAGAACCTCACGCGCTAAGGTTACTCGTCATTCTTTTCTCTAGATGCTTCCTGTGGGACCCAGTTTTTTGCTGTCCTCCCCCCGTAGGCAAAAACAAAAAGCTAGAACCATCTGTCCTTAGGAAGATTCTCTATATTACACAGCATCCCATTGGAGTCCGAAGCAGGGGCCTAAAGCCACATTCCCTGGGTCACTTGCCCTGTGGCCTTGCTGGACGTGAGATACTCGTTACCACCCCAGCCTCTGGCTCCTCACCTATGAAGTGAGTTGAGTAAAACCTCCTGCCTGCTGGTGTTGTTGTGAGGATGAAGAAGTTCACCTGAGGAAGGCCTGGCACACGGGCCGCGTGGTAGGTATTTGCTGGCAGTACTGTTCCTTGCTTGCTTGTTCGCATTTTTGAAGAAGTGCTCCCGGAGCCGCTGAGCAGGGCGAGTTTTGAATTCTGCAAGGACATGTGTGTGTGTGGATTTTGCACTTCAGAGCAGTGGCTCAGAATCTGTGATTAAGGCACAGGTCTTGAAGTAACCAATGCCTGGAGTATAAATAGAATCCTGCTTCATGGATATTCTAATTATTCTCTCCTCCTTGACATGATTCCGTGTTTAGCTATGTAGCATTAAGCCATACTTAACGCAGTTCGCAAAGGGTAATTTAGAAAGATCAGGCCCAGTGATCTTAAAGCTGTGATGTATGGTTCAGTGAAAGTATAAGCAGGTCAAATACCTCTCACATTGAATTAGCTGAAATTATGCAAGCTATTATATTGGATATTACTATTTGAACATTTTGTATAAACTGCACTAACACACACTCATCTTTATGGGATGAATCAAGACTTAAAACTAATTCTGGCGAATTAAGAATTGTCTTTTCCAGGAATTAACTACCACAATTTGACTACAGCTGTAAAAATTTTATTAGGCAATACATCTGACCTCAAATTGGAAATTTGTGTTGGAACCAGTTTAGGAAATAATTATTGCTGTGTTGTTAATTTTATATCTGCCTAATAAAACATAGCAGGAAAAACAGGGTTGGGTGAATGCAACAATGGAAAGCCCTTGGACATGCTTTGAATGAGTGTTTTCAGCCAGGCTGAACCTAGAACTGTGTCTCTCCCATGGACACTGCTGCCGCTGGTGTTGTGGAATTAAATGCACGTGATTTTCAGCCTGTGAAAGATAAACGTGTTGATGTTGCCTTACACAGTTGACTTTAGTGAAGTTTAACTTGCCCACCGCCTCGCAGGAACACGCACCACTCTGCACCCGTCTGTGTTAACCCTGTCGCTCTGGGCCTGTCTCTGCAGGTCTGGTGCACCTCAGGAAGAGTGTTAGCAGAGAAAGACCAGCTTCCCTGGGAACCACAAAGGCCTTGTCCTCGATGCTGCTAGGGAGGGTGTTCTGTTGGCGGCTTACCTGTTTCAGGCAAGTAGGCGAGGGTCTTAAACTTCCTTATGCTACTATCCTTTTCCAGACTATTCTAGTGTCTTCCAGGATCCTCTAGTTTTATCTGAAAGACAGTTTGAGGCCATCAACTGAGTCAGCAGCTATGTGTTACTGGTTACTGTGGTGCAGAGCTTTCCAAAAGTTGGGATATTGATTGCTTTTTGGGTGGGATTTCAAATAACATAGATTCACACCACGACAAAGTCGTTCTCTCTACGGTCCTCTCCGGGTCCTCTGGTTGTGTCTACCAGGAAGTCGCAGTTTGATGGTGGAACCTTTAAGACTGGCGGGCATGATGTGCCCACAGACTCCGGCGAAGGCTCTTCCCTTCTCTGCTGAACGTGGGAGGAGCGGGGCAGACCAGACGCGGCCTTCGGATGGAACTTGCCTCGGAGAAGTAGGACTCTGAGAAATTGGAGCTGGAGGAAGAGAAATAATCCTACAAGGGGCCGCTGGAAGTGAAGGAGCTACCGTATGGGATTCGGAGCAGCCAACCTCAGTTTACCCACCTTGTGCTGTGCACATCCTAGGTCGGCTCTCGACACAGGACAGAATGGTTGTTTTACCGACTGGTATAGAGCACGGGGTGCAGTAGTGAGGAACAGGTCAGAAAATACGATCGGGGTAGGTGATACATAACTTGACTCGTCAGGTCAAAGAACGTACGTGCAAGAAGAATATGCACGGATTTTTACTTTCAAACATGCAACGAAAAGGTGGCCCAGGCTGTTAGAATTAAGAGATGGAAGCCGAGGTCTTGCTTTACAGAGCTCACAGTGAGACGTGTAAGGTATTGATTACTGCCCACTGTGTAGACTACAGTAGGGGAACTGCAGAAACGGAGAGGAAGGGTACTTAACTCTTGGAGGGTAACAAAGAAGGGGTCCCTGTGGGCGGTCCCGGGGAAGGGCACTTGTTGATCCGCGAAAGAAGGCGGAGGGAAGGTGCTCCAGGCAGAGAGGGTGGGGCCTGCCAAGATCTGGATGGGACAGGAGAGGGCTAAGGGGAGCAGCCAGCCCGCTTCCTTATAGAATACACAGGCCATGGTGGTTTTGCTTGCAAAGCAGGGAAACTCAAAGAAATAATCCTGCAAGGGGCTGCTGAGGCTAACGAACACAAAGACATGAGGTCATTGCAAGGTCACTAAGGACTCCTGGAATTCAGGGACAACACAGCCAGATAGGACCAGATAGGGAGCCAAATTGTCCAGACGCTTCACCCTCCCCCCACCCCGGACATTGCCATGTCTTGTCTCTGCTTTCTCTTGCATTAGCTGCTGTGTCTCTCATTCTCTGTAACCTCTTGGGTACCCACCTGACTCCACGTGGTCACCAGCCTGCAACACAACACAGCTTGTCCACACAGCCCTCCCTGTTTCCAGTAGGGGTCTCTGGTTGACCCTCTCACCTTGACTTGGGCACAGTCCTTGGCACCAGGCTAAGCCACGTAATCACCAAGAGACTGTTGTCTTTGGGTCAGAACCTCCAGGCCGATTGTCTGTGGCCTGGGAAGGAAGGCAGCAGGGTCACCTGGTCCACATCCACTCACGGGGAGCGGTGGGTCCTAATGCCCAAACCCCCAAGGACTCTGGGATGTCACTGAGGTGAAAGCTGTGGACACATCTGGAGATGAGTTGGTCGATAGCGTGAATGAAAAGCCAGCCCCTGGTGCTGATAACGCGGTGCTCTGGCAAAGTCCCTCCCCCCCCGCCAAGTAGGAGGACCTGAGAGATGCTTGCTTGATTGACATTCTTGGCAAGATCCACTCATTCTAGACCTACATTTTTATTTTCACTTGGAAGAGCAGAGAATGAATTCAATTAGGCATTTTTCTGTTATACCTATGGGGAGAACTAAGTGATAGGAATTTCTCCATCAAGTGGTTCAGTTTTATCTTAAGTACTCAGGGACAGAAAATGGTGACAAATCACAATTTGTGATGTGCAATCCTCCATCTGAATGTTAATTCTTAGGTTTTTTTCTTGTGTGTTTATCTTCATGGCTAGGCTTCCTTCATTTTATTAAAAGTTTAAGGATTTCTCTGAGCAATAGGACAGTAATGGGCTAAGAAAAAAAATCCCCCCCCCCCAATAATGGCATGTTACAATTTATCTCCCTGGAGAGAAAATAAATTTCCACGGAATCAAAGAAGGAACTAATAGACACTCGCTTTCTGAATAGCCGCATATTTTTTCCTGCAAAGAGCGCGCTTTCAGGCAAATACATCTGCGAGCCTCTTGAGATGTGTGATGTGTGCTGCTGTAAGACAATAGTAATTTAAAAAATTAAACAATTAAAAAGGGAAAAGTTTGTCATCAATTTTAATCTTATGTTATATGAATTAATATTTCTTTTTATAATGCGATAGTCTACCATTTATCATGCAGGCACAGTCCTTGCTTCTGCAATGTAGATAATTAGTTTACATTACTCTACAGAAATGAATTGTCGCTGTTGATCTTTAGTGCCTGCTGACAAATCACTCGTGTTGGGGATTCATTGGGATTCTACTCAGGCCTTGACAATAGGAATATACTGCACAGTCCTTAAGTATTAAATACCAGGCTTATTTTTTTTAAAGATTCCTAGTCCAAGAAAGCTAGAAACCTGTTTTTGGGGTTTACCAACACTCTGTTCTTTCTCCCCATTTAAAAAAAAGTAATTTATGTTCTCAAGTATAATTTTACTGTGAATTTTTCTTGCTTTCTCCTGCCCCTGACACCACCTATCCAGCCAGACCACTAAGCAAACCAGGAAGCACTGTAAAGACAGGTGCAGGACTCCTTCAGGCTGCTAACAAGACAAAATTACTCATGAATCTTTGTGGATCTTCTCCTCCGAAACTTGGTCTCACCATGAAATACTCATGAAAAAGAAAAATTGACCTCAAGATCCAATTCAAAATTCCAGTATCCATCATCAAGAGTGAGAGCCATATTATGGATCAGTTTCATCATAGATATATTTGCATTGTCTGGCCATGTCGTATGAGGCCAGTATTCCAGACCTGAGCTGTCCGACCACACTCTTAAAAGAGCGGCCATTTACCTAGCAACTAAGATGTCTATTGTGATGTCTGTGTCCCGTATCAGAGCACTGGATACAATACCTGGCACTGGCTCCTGGCTCCAGCTTCTTGCTAATGTAGACCCTGTGAGGCCGTGATGATAGCTTAAGTAGCTGGGTCCCTGCCTCCCATATGGGGTACTTGGATTGAGTTCCCAGCTCACAGTTTTGGCCTGTTCTGGTCCCAGTCATTGTGGGCATTTGGAGAGTAAAACAGCAGGTGAGAGCATTCTCTCTGTGCATCTCTCTCTCTCTCTCTCTCTGGCTCTCAAATAAATGATTCAAAACAAATGAAATACAATAATATAGTTTAAGCTTTTTGGGTATTGAGCAGAAAGTGAGGTACTCTCTCCTAACTTTTCTCTAGGATTTTTAGAAAGTCAATACTTTATGAAATTTTACTTACTGTTATTCAGAGATTCTTAAGCACATAGTAATACTCCAGAAAAATATCAGTACAGCTGGCAGGAGTTCCAAACCTAAGGTATAGCTAGATCTAAGCATGGTATCAAGCAGTACTGGGTGAGCTCTACAACCACTGGTTCTTGAACCAACAGGAAGTATAAGTGTAGTCTCTGCGATTGAGAGACTTGAAGACTCTTTAGAGAAAAAGAATATTATCATAGCTTGAGAGCAAATAAAATAGAAGAGTATAAGCATTGATTATTGATTACTTTGAAGTTCCCACAGTTCTGGTGGCATTCATGTGATTTTAGGTGGCTCATGGGCGCCACATTAATTAATGAGTTAGGGAGAAAGTTAACTTTTCAATCCTTCTCAATCTTAAAATGACAGCAGAAAGTTGAAGTTTGGTGCAAATAGGCCTTTTTATTTTGTTAACTTTAGTCAGCTTCCCTTTTCCCAAGCAAAGAGCAGGTTTCAAAGTACAACCTTAGTGAACACTATTAATAATACTATTTTTGTTGTCTACTTACACCCTAGTTATGTCAAGTGCCCCTGGTTTCCAAATTTCAATCAGGATATAAAATCTTCTTTTAGAATAAACTAAGTAGTGGCTCTATGTAGGGAAATATAATAAGTAACCAGTGGTCTAGATGGTAGGTGGCTTCAGCAAACCAAAAAAACCAAACAAACAAAAAAGTAAAAACAGCAAAGGTGATGAGGTGATGCATGACACAAGTTTTGGAAACTCGGGATTGCTGGAACCAAGCACCAAACCCAGGTAGCAAATGATCACAAGGTACTGACTGGGGGAACTGCACTGATGAGGAATGCAGCCTGGGAGGGAATGGAGGAGAAATGGGTATTGTGGATTGCACCATTGTTCTGGTAGCACGGAGGGCAGAAATCCTGTACAAGAAGTGTAAAGACGTGTGAGCACCCCAACTCCATGTCCCACCACATACACCAGCATTCAGACACCTGCCCCCTCTCTCACAAGGGAAAAGAAGGTCCAAGATATCTCTAATATCTTTTGAGCTGGAGCTCAGAGACAGCATCACACCTCTTTCTCTAGGTCCAGTGGAAGACTTTGGATGCTGTGGTTGGGCAGTGACCGTGTCCAGGAGCTGGGGTCTCCTGCTGGGTAACATGCCCAACCCCCACGGCCTGAGAGTTGTGCCCACATGGTTGTCAACCGCAGTAGGTGTGTGTGAGTGTTCTTGAAATTAAATATGCTGGACAGAAGGTAACAGATATGGACCAGAAACAGATGAAATTTCAAGACAGGAACAGCGACAAGCATCAACAAATAATATGTTTAGTTCTTACTGTTGTTCAACACAGACTTCCCACTCTCCCACTTTGCTCTAGATCCTCAAAGCCCCCTGTTCGCTTGGGTCCCTGGGAGTCTTGCCCCCAGATTTGCTCCAACAGCATTTGAAGTCAACCAAGCAGCTAGGAAGCAGGCTAGTGGGTCATTGTGTCCTGGTAGCATGTGATGCTTGCTGGACTAACCGGAAGTTGACCTGCCTGGGATAAGGCCATTTCAGCCCCCAAGTTGTGGAATTCATTGCTCTCTACCAGAGATAGGAGGGATGCTTTCCAAAGAGGCTGAACCTTGCTCAAAGATCTATGACTCCTGCTGAACACCTCCACGGATTTGGGGCTGCCAAGGGTAGACTTCTTGGACGTGGCAGTATCGTAGCCAATGATGTGTATCCAAGGTGCGATTATTGCTAGTTGAAACTGAGGCTGAGAGCAGGAATTGATGAGAGCTAAATTTGCAGTTCCCTGCAACAGCATGGCAGAAACGGGACGGAAGAAATGGTGGGATGGTAGCCCTCAGAAAAGTCCCTGAAGGGCTTCTTTTCATCTACAATGTTGTAGGGAATTCTACTGAGAAGTAATCTACCAGCTCTGATCCAAATCTCTCTGCCCATTCCTACTCTTCTATCACCCAGGCCTTCAGCAAGGGCTATCATACCAGGTACAGAAAGTCGTGTGTGTGTGTGTGTGTGTGTTGCATGGAGTGAGTATTGTGGTGGGGCTGGTTCCACCACTGAGTCCAGACAGTATGGGGACCACCCATGCCAGGTGTTGGAATAATGCTGTGGAAACAGGCGCTCCAAGCCAGAAGTCACCATGAGGAGTCCACTCCTGGAAGACAATGTTCTTTGCTGAGATGTCAAGGAATCAAGCCGAGGTCTTACGAGATGGGGGACCTGAGCCAATGTCTATTTGGATTTCCAGAGAGAAGTGGAAATGACTGAGAAGGTCAAGTTTGAAACTGTCCTCACCACGAGGAACGGAGACTCAGGCGCTGAGAATCTGAACCTCACCTGGTGTTCAGACTCCAAGAGGCAACAGGGTTCCAGCCTCCATGGACCTGGCAATTAGAGACCTCAGTTGCATCATGGAAATTCAACTAATTACTATGTGCTCCTGGTAATGACTCTCAGATCTCTGCGATCTTGTGTGTGTGTGTTTTATGGTAGCATTTCTCATTGAGACCACAAACCTCCCTGTGATTTATTGTAAATAATTAGGTATCTAAAAACATCCTCTTGGATTCTAGAGTTAGGGATGCCCAGAGTCCCACTGTATTCTCTATGGATAGGATCTCCAAGAATTCTGACCCTGGGAGACACTCTTGTGTCTTCATTCCCTGTCCCCCGGTTCTGCCTGTCTGGGATTTCCCCAGCACGTGGAACGGTAGCACCCCCAATGCAGGCACCCACGTCTCACCAACCCCACAGGTTGTGAAGGAAGGACAGATACCATTGTCAACACAATGGGTGCTTCTCCAGGCCCAAGGCTGTTCCCCATCCATCCATCTCCATCCCTATTCACTGGCCACCTCTCCCTGTGGGAAAAATGCCCAGATTGAGGATCCCCTGGCTGGCTTCTCTGGAATGCAGATTAGGCTGACTTTAGCCCTGGTTCAGCACCTCAGAGGGTCATTGGGAGATGCCACAGTCAGAGAACCCCACTTTGTGGTTGATACTGTTTCTGTCTGATCAGTTTTCCCTGTTTGCTGTAAGTAAAACCCCTTAGAAAACCCAAGAAGGTGGGTCGGCATTGTGACATAGCAGGTTACTCCGCCACCTGCAATGCCGGCATCCCACATGAGCACTGGTTCAATTCCCAGCTGCTCCACTTCCAATCCAGGTCCCTGCTGGTGGCCTGGGAAAGGCAGTAGAGGATGGCCCAAGTGCTTGGACCCCTGTACTCACATGGGAGACCCAGATAAAGCTTCTGGCCCCTGGTGAACCTCAGGGAGTGAACCAGTGGATGAAAGATTCTCTTTCTCTCTCTCTCCCTCGCTCTCTGTCTTTCAAATAAATAAAATAAATCTTAAAAAGAAAACCCAAAAGGGAAGCACATGTGGGCTCAGCTCGTGCCAGGACAGGAAAGAGAGAGCTCTCTTCCCAGATGATGCCCTGGGCTCACCAATGCCCGCCACAAACTCTAGCTTTTGGGAGCCCAGGTTCTCATGCTGGGCACTGGTTACGGGTGACGGTTCACTCCTCCCGGGCTTGGGTCTACACCCTCGCCCTACCCGGTGCTTGAGGAGTGCCATGAGTTATGCAGGCATTCGAGGTTCGCTGGACACACTCGCTGCTGCCCTTTCTGCAGGAAATGGGTGGGGCCTCCCCCAGCCCCTGCTGCAGTGCCTGTGTGGAGAGGGACGTGAGAGCTGCCAGTCACCAGGATACACCGGTTGGAAAGTGCTTCTCCCAGACCCCAGCTGTTGGGAGGCTAATCTTTCTGCGCCTCACCTCGTGGGCTGAGAGTGCAATGCTGAATCCAAAAAGGGCTCAATTCGCTTTCATTTCCTCCTCCCTTTGATCTCCTCATTTCCTATTTCACTTCCTCTGACAATTTCCTCCTTCCATTCCCAGAACAAACAACTCTCGCCATGGCACTGGGCCATGCGCAATCATTTTCCCAGACGCGGGGCTCCTCACTCGGCTGCCATTCACCATTGCACCGGGGACACGCCAACAAATAGCAGGCACCAGCTGCAAAAAGGCGAGGTCGGGGACACCTCACTTGGTGCCCTGTGGATCCTCATGCCTGGAAACTTGGGTGTAGCCCTAGGGTCCCCCCAAAGGGAGGGAGCACAGCCAGCAACCATCAAGCAGGGCGTTCCCAGTGAACAGAGGCAGCTCCCACCCATGCGTCTCTCAGGGCTACCCAAGTCCTGCTTCCAGCCATTGGTGTTTTTCCTTCCTTACTGAGCTTGTAGGTAACATCTAAATAGTCCATTCTAAAAAATAATTAAGAAGCAAAATGTTCTAGAAACTTCTGTATTCTTTGACATCCAAGCCTCAATGTAAAATGGTTCCTGAACTAATCACATTAGTAAAACTGGCAAGATTAAAAGAGCCATAAACACACACGCTCAGTGTTTCAACATCCATTAAAATGTATAGTGCAGCCTCCCAGAATATTTAATAGGCTTATATGATGACTGAATGAGAATTCATTCATCTCAGTCAAGTTGGGTTATTAAGATACACATGCTAAGTGATTTGTCCTGTGTTTACCCTGTGCTGGGAAAATGGTATCTGATTTGAAAAAAAAAATGCAGAGCCATTCTTTGTTGGAAGAAATGGGAGGCAGGACCCCACCGCACCCCCAGTTTCCATGCCGGCTTTATCACACGCAAACTGCTTAGTTCCCATGGGACTCAGTCGTCCGTCTGAGAAACTGGCAGGGTTGTCCAAATGGTCTGTAATGTTTCTTCTAGCCTTGACCTCTTTA
Organism: Oryctolagus cuniculus; assembly: GCF_051225735.1. Taxonomy (NCBI): domain Eukaryota; kingdom Metazoa; phylum Chordata; class Mammalia; order Lagomorpha; family Leporidae; genus Oryctolagus; species Oryctolagus cuniculus. The sequence goes on along the minus strand of NC_142884.1, from coordinate 48,471,354 downwards.
AGTGCGGTAGGTGAGGCAGAGTAGTGGCTTAGGAGTGTGGACTCTGCCATTCAGTTGTACAGGGTTCAGACTCCGCCTTGGCCATGAGTGGGAGTGTGGTAATCGAGCCCCACTTCCTCCATCTATAAAATGGGGACATTAGAAGGCAAAAGTGAGGTGATCCATGGGAATCACGGTACCTACTGAGTGTTAAATGTTAGTTAATTTAGAATTTAAAGTAATACCCAGTGGGCCTTTTGGCGCATGGATTTCATTCAAGTTGAGAATGTAGCACTTTAGATGGTTATTTAACTTCCTTCTTGGCACAATCTTGCAGGGTGGAGGGATTCTAACCCTGACTTGCAGATGAGAAAGGGAAACTCAGAGAAGTTGACTAACTTGCCCAAAGCAACACTACAGATTAGCATGACTAAGTTCTGGGCTTCTCCCACTCCTTCTACTCACCCACCACCTCGGGTTCATTCCCAGAATCCCTCAGGAGTTCCAAGTCCCACCGCCAGGACTCCGACTCTAACCATTGCCTTCTCCACTGTGGTGAGGGTTGGGGAGTGCCCTGAACAACTTTCTGACCACGCTGGCTTTTCTGCAATTGAGGGCTCAAAACTACAATCAGGATCTCCACACCCGTTCCTTTCCATTCAAAGTTCCCTCAGCAAAGAGCAACTGTTCTCATTTGCTGAGACTTTGACCCAACATCACATCTCGAGAATTAATGGGTGGTATACTGTTGCCAGGTTGAACCTAGTGGAAAACCATTGGCATGCCTGTGTCTAGATCAGGAGTGCCCACCCATGCCACTGTTGACACTGGGGCCCAGCCAACTCTGTTGTCACACACACCATGACACCCTGTTGGGTAGCCTCCCTGGCCTCTTCATCGCCTGCTTTAATGCAGAGCTTTTGGGGTTCTTCTGCTTCCAGTCAGTAATTATCTTCTCCGGCAACATCCCAGCTTGAGATGCTGTTGGTCTGAAGACAAATTTGCCCAGACAGAAATAAATGCTTTTGTCTTCATGGCTGGCATGGCGGCTTCTTACCGGGATGGGAAAGGTAGCCATTTTCAAAATGGTTTCCCCAACTTTCCATGGGACCAGTGCCCTCTGCTGGAAAGTTCGTCGGCGTTGTCTCAGAGTGGGTTGGGTCGAAAGTTGAAAATTTGGAAACAGCAGAAGCACAAAAAAGGGTCAGGGGAACAATGCAATTAGTAGGAATCTTTTGCAATCTCTTCCTCTGTACTCAGTAATTGTTTCCACAAGCTTTCTGACTTCTCAGCCGTTTTTTTTTTTTTTTTTTGTAGATTAACAAAAAAATTTCCTTTCCATCTTTCCAACTATAAACCTTTCCAATCTTTTGTTGATAATTATAATAACCACATCCACAGGATCTCAACCAGCATTTACTAAACACTCCCCAAGGCCCTAGCCACCCCGTCCTGGGGACTCCGCCACCTTTTGCCTTCTCGCTAGCTCCGGCACATGGGAGCTGTTATTAGTATGTTATTAGTAGTATTGTTAGTGCTGGGCGGGAAGAGGTCAAGTGCGCTCAGTGACCAAGATCCCGCAGCTCGTCACACAGAGACCTTGACTCCGAAGCCTGGGTCTCTGGTTCTAGGCTGCGCCACAGCTTTTCTGAATTCATCTCTACTTTTTTCTCTGCATCAAGAAGTTTCCTTTCTCCACGTGGCTCTCTATTGATCTGAGGAAGCAGGGTAGATGTCCGGTGCCCTTAATTTAAAGCCTATTTTTCATCTAATTGTAGCATTTTTCACTTCTGAGTTCCCAGGAAGAGAAGTCGTTTTCTCCAAATGCGGATGCCGACTCTTGGTGCCGAATTCTGAGTCTCGATTCTGAAGCATTCCATCGCTCACACATCCCTCTACAAATACTCCAAACGGAGACCACGCACGTGCATCAGCGCCCATCAGAATCTGCCCGCGACGCTGTAATTTATGGCCTTTCTTATTACTTGAAAAGCCTGGGATTCTTGTAGAATATGGTGTAGTAGGCCAGACGTTCCCTTTCCTCCCATTTATCAGGCTTTTGATCTCTTGTCAGTCCTGAGCACTGGTACGCCTGGCCGACAACCGTGTGCTGGGACATCGCGCACACAGCAGGCCCCCTTCCGTTTCAAGAACTCGCCGGGCTGCGGGTGCCACAGCCCTGCCCGGGTAAGCAGAGGAGGTATCGAGTTGCCCGGGCCCTCACTGCCCCTTTGTCTATTATTATTTTATAGTTTTGTTCTGCATTCCTTCCACTCAACCTCCAGTCCATAGAAGCTGTTTCTTTATTAGTTGCATATGTCTGAACCCTTTTACCTCCGCAGGGAAAGACAAAATATTCTGGAGGGCTCGGAGGCCCGGGATGGACAGCTAATCCATCCCCAGCTTGAACTAATCGTCGGGCCCATGTGCTATTGTACCGGGCCGCTCTGTGCAGCTGAGCGGTGGGGTTTCAATTTGTAGGAGCATAAACAGATACTAAAGTTGGAAGAACGGCTTGGTCATTTGTTAGCAGAGTTCAGATCAAATTATCACAGCAGTCCCCTGCTGACAGCCTGAACAATTACCTCCTTTTTTCTTGATCTTTAAATGTTTTCTGTTTCACTTAAGCCTCAGTAAATAGTTTACTTCTCATGGGCTCCATTTATTGACACAACGAGGTTTGATTTATTTAATTTTGTTTCTCTGCCGCCTTCCCAGAAAGAAGTCCTAACGTGTCATCGAAATCCGCCCCCACTCCCACCTCCCCCCCCCCCCCATGATAAGTTTATCACAGTAGGCTGGGGAAGCGGTTTAATGATGTGACTATAAATTATCTGGATTTTTAATGAGAAGTTGAGATGGCCCAACTCGCAAGCCGATTTGCAAAGCTTTCCACCAGAGAAGCCGGCCCGGGTGCTTGGGAAGTTTGCGATCCCGAGTCAGCGACCAGTATAAAGAGAGATGGCTGCGATTTGGGGATCTGAATCCATAATTGGATTATTCAAAACCCGGGAATTTGATTATTCTTGGGAGGAACGCGGAGGCTATTGTGTCCGTTCTGTTTGTCCTCTGCGGGCGCGGACCCTTGATGTTCTGCGTGAGTTCACCGGAATTAACTCCAACATTTGTTTTCACTCTTCCCCCCTCCCCCAGCCCCAACCCTTGACTTTCACTCTCCCATAGTTACATTTCTCTGCTTCTTACAGTCCTACTGGGACGGATTTATCATCATTTGCTAACATATCTGTCTCAAAATCTCAGCTTTGATCAGCTTGTATTTTATAACTTACATCTGTTCTACATTTAACCTTTTGTAATGCTGTTTTTCAAAAATATTACCTGATCTAACAAAAGAATTGTACCAGAGCGAGAGCGCCAGAGTATAGAGCAACACACACACACACGTACACACACACACGTACACACACATACACACACACACACCCCAAACCTACCTGCCTACTTGGCCACATTTTTATTACTCTGCCAGAGTCACCCTTTCATGAAATACATAAATCCATCCCTTCTCCCTCCTCGAGACGGGCCCTCTATGGGGCGGGGGGGCTTTGAGCTGCCCGCCTGCTCTCACCCAGTGTCCCGACCCTGGAATGCGCCAGCACGCCGGGCTGTGTGCTCTGTAGAGGCCCACGGCTGGAACTGGAGCCGGCCTTCCTGTCCCCCTGGCCTGTCCCCCAGGGGAACCACAGGTCCTTTCCTGCAGATTCTGGCTTCCAAGGCGCGAGGATTCCATCTCATTTACTTGTTTTGTTTTAATGCAGCTAATTTATTTTTAGCCAATGAACTACGGGATATTTACAATGGTACGAGAAACTGTATCATCAATACCCAAGTGCCCACCACCAGGTTAAGAAATAAAATATTACAAATACTGTGGGAGGCGCTTATGCATGTCTCCCTTCCATATTACATTCTCCCCACCCTTTGCTTAGAAAGATTGGCTTCCCTGAATTAGGCTTCCCCATTCCAAGGGCTTTCTCTACACTTTAACTACTTACACACACTTCCCTACACCATTTAATGTTTTATATTCTTCTGCCACTTGCTTTCTTCTTAAAATATTTATTCATTTTCATTTATTGGAAAGTCAGAAAGAGAGAGATCTTCCATCCACTGATTCACTCCTCAAATGTCCACAACAGTCAGGGTTGGGCCAGGCCAAAGCCAGGAACCAGGAACTCCACCCTAGTCTCCTATGTAGGTGGCAGGGACTGACGTAACTTGAGCCATCGTCTGTTGCATCCCAAGTGCTTTAGTGGGAAGTTGGATCGGAAGTGGTGGTAGGGCTTGATCCCAGGCACTCCGGTATGGGCTAAGGGCATCCCCAGTGGTGACTTAATCCACTGCTCCACAGCACCTGTGCATGCTGCCTTGTGTAGTGCTAAGTAGTCGTTTTCATCGCCATAGAATATTCCACCTTATGATGAACACTTATGTTATTTGCAGCTAGCTTTATGAAGATCCCTGTGTGTGTTTCCTGGGGCACGTGTGTAAGAGATATTCTAGGCTGCAAAACTAAGAGGCAATGGCTGATTCATAGGCTGTCCTCTTCTCTATCTCATTAGATCTTGCAGATGGAGTTGGGCCATCTTACCCTTCATATCCTTTTATTTTATTGGTTAGCAACCAAGTTGAAATGAGATGGTACAAGGTAGCATCGCCTGTCCCAGTACTTGACACATAGGAAGTATTGCATGAATGTTTGTTATTAGGCTGATTAACTCACACAGCAGTCTTGTCAGGTGGTCAAAAGAGTGATTGCCTCTATTTTACAGATGAGAGGCTGGCATTTTGGAAACACAGCTGCGCACGTGCCTGAGACAAAGTCACCCATAGGCCTGGACGTCTCCACGGTGGACAGCAACCTGTGACTCAGATCTGACAGGCTGGGCCCGCCACTGCGTGGAACCTGGGTGGGGCTGCCACCTTGAACGAGACTTCCCATCTTTCCAAATCACCTGGAGGCCCTGTGTGGGTCCAGGCTCAGCACAGACAGGTGAAGTTCAGAGTTGCCCTCTCCTTTTTGGTGCATGGTCTGGCGAGAGGAGAGTTGGCCACTGGGGATCTTGACTTCTGTTCATCTCGATGGCGGAGGAAGAACCCTCAGGTACACGAGATCTCTGACTGCACACAAACCTCGGGCTTTCTCCCTGACCCCCTGCAGCCCCGTCCTCACCACGGCCCCAGCACACCTGGACTCCGTGGACGTCCTGCAGGCCCTGAATTGCTGGGAGAAGCAGTGTGGTGGGGCCCAGATGAGTCATCCCCACGGCTGATGATGTTGATGAGGAAGGTGAAGAGGAGGAGAAAGAGAGAGAGGCTACCGTGCGTTTTGCTCCTTCCATCGCCCAAGCACCCCTTGGTGGGGATCCTCTGTCACATCTGGAGCTCTAGACAGCTTCGTTAAGGGGACAGCATTATCTCCATTTACAGTCCCAGTAGGATTGTTAGAAGCCTGAGTGGGGAGGATCAGGGAACGCCTAGCCTGAGAAACGTGGGCGTCAGGCTCTTCCGGTTGACTTAAATGTTTCTGTGGCCAGGCTCTCCTTCTTCTTTGGATCACTCAGTACATTTCCTTTGACAGAGTCAACCACGAGCTCTGCAATTCGGTCCTACTTGGTTCCCAACACCCAGAGCCGCAGCACAGGAGCAAGTCCCTGACGCACCGGAGCCCTGTGTCTGGGTTTCCCCTGCTCCCGTAGGGAGCTGCCTAAGTGCAGCTCCACTTGCTGAGGTCACGTGAGGGCCCCAGCGTGTGCTCCGGCTTGAGAAACGGCGACAGGAGGCACGCCGCTACCACTCAGGTTGAGATCAGTCTGCGCTTTCTTCTTTTGATTTCTAGAATGCATGGGCACGGCTAAGGTTACCAAACATACCTCTCTTGATGGGGCAGAAATCTTTCTTCCTTTTTTTTTTTTTTCTTTTTGGTTTGGTTTTGTTATGCCAAATTCTATCCTTTGAAAAACGCAGAAGCCCATTAAAGATTAAGACTACAAACAAGCTTAAAACACATCTGAACGGCGTTCACAAAGGTCGCAGGTGTAGGCAGGTCAACGCGATATCTTGTTCTCCTAAATATTTCAACAGATACACAAACTTTTGACTGTGCTATCTGTTCAAAAAATGACTTTGAACTTGCCGCCAGCGCCGCCCACTTGGGCTTTCTCAAATCCACCCAGGGCCAGCCCTGCAGATAAGGGGCCTCAAGTGGTCCCAGACGGCCGGCGCCTTTCATCTCACCTGGGCTGTGTACACGAGCCGTTTGCTTAGCTTGGCTCCGCTCTCTGAAGTCCTCCCATCTGTAAGGCTCTAACACCCAACCTGGAAATAACCCAGGAGCACACGGGCGATTCCGGTGGCGCTGGAGCGCCATTCACCTCCGGGCGGGCTGGCTCCTCCCTCTGGCTCATTAGTTCTCTCCCTCACCGGATCGCCTCGGCCTCCCCTGCCTTTCATTTTTCCTGCCCTTCCTTGCCTCCCTTCTTTCCTTCAGCAGATAATTGGAGTAAAAATACATCGGCTGTTTCGTTTCGTTTTTAACATAGACTTCTTAGGCTTCATGTTTCAAGGAAAGCAAGGTGGTTAAGAAACACAGATTGCCTGGATTTGAATTAGGCAATTGACATAACCTGGGCCTCACTTTACTCACCAGTAAAATGGGGACAGTCGTAGCACCCACTCAGGGAGGAGTTGTGAGGGCTAAACCAGTGCTCTACATAAATGACTTAGAACCAGGTTTAGGGGCCAGCACTGGGGCACAGCGGGTTAAGCCTCAGCCTTTAATGTCAACATCCTTTATCAGAATACCAGATCGAGTCCCAGCTGCTCCACTTCCAATCCAGCTCCCTGAAACTGAGCCTAGGAAAGCAGCAGAAAATGACCCAAGAACTTGGGCCCCGCACCCACGTGGGAGACCCAGATGAAGTTCCAGGCTCCTGGCTTCAGTCTGGCAAAGTCCTAACTGTTGGGGAGTGACACAGGAGATGGAAGACCTCTCTCTCCCTCTCCCTCTCTCTCTCTCCCTCTCTCTCTGTAACTCTACCTTTCAAATAAATAAAAAAAAAGTGCTGGAGGCTGATCCCATAGGCAGACGTCTTTCCCTGCACCCCCACCCCTGTCCTGGGCCCCTGGCTCAAGAGTCTCTGACAGCAACTTGTTATCCTGCTTCCCCTGGCCAGACGCCCTCAGCAGCTCCTACTGAGCCCATTTCATTTATTTCACTGGAGCGCCAGAGTCCCGGCTCATCACACAATCTGGTAAAGGCTTCCCTCCACACAGCGCGGCGGCCAGCTCAGCCAGCTGGATCGATCGCACCAAACTTTAATTTTTCTTGCACCGCTGCGGCGGTGTGGTGGGGGCGGGAAGGGAGACGCAAGGTGGGTGGGGGAGCCTCAACCAGTACAGTTATGAATTCCCTTTGCCTTGAGGACTGAAGGGTGCTGCTGCAATTTTGGCTTGAGTCAGACTTGATGCAAACATCGCAAGGAAGTGGGTCAAGCAGGCGAGAGCCAACAGTTGGCCGGCGTTTGTGCTAACTCCAGTCTTTTTGTTTTTGCCAGAGGGGAAAAAAAATTCTAATTTCTATCAGTCTAAATTGAGTTGGGGAGCATTATCAGCTGGAAGGACCCTTCTGATTTGACAGGTCCCACTGTATGATGATTAATTACTTCTCAGCTTCATTGGACTTTTCTAATTTCCTCTTGCCACTGGCTGGAGGCGCCGCACGATAAGTACTGCTCTTATTATTTTGTGCAAAGGAAAATGTCTATTACGCTCTGTCGTACAAGCGAGCAGAATGAAAAGACAGCTGATCGGGCAGCTGGCAAGCCCCTCTGTCTTTATTCCGTCTCCCCTGGCCTTCCTCCCTCGCTTGTCCTAAGACAGAGGTGGCCGCACACGGTTTCCTGTCAAAATCAAGATAAAATCATAATCTCTATCAGAGTACTTGACATTTGGAAATTTGTATAATGATTTCATGGGGTTTAATCCTCCAGCTCGCCACAAATCCTCCTCCAAATGCAAATGCAACTAAAATATTACCCTGCAAAAGGCACAGCCATTCTTCTTCGTCTGCGTTTGGTTGGTCATAAATTAAACTTCTGGGAGGGCCTTATTATCTATAATACTCAAATGCAAACAGTTATCATTATTATTATTACTATTACTATTAAAGAGTCTTCATTGAATTTAGAAAGAGAATGGTTTATTTTCTGGCCAGAGCCAGGACCTAAATTATAACATGTAGGTTTACAAAGCATCTCGGGTTAGTGGGTGACAGTTTTTGTGGCCGTGGGGCCAGCTGTCTTCTGACGAATCCATCATGGACACTACCATGATGGTCAGTGGAGACCAATAGCAGCTGTCTTCCTGGAGGAGAGAGAGAGAAAAACATATACAGGGCCCCGGCGAGTGTGGGCTCAGGGACTCACCGCGATGCACTGGTGAGGCTTACTCAAGAAGGCCCCGAAGTCTTGGCTGCGTTTCTCCTTGTCTCCCATTGCCGGGGAAGCCACCGGTTCCCCAGCACCTTGTTTCAAAGCAGGAGAGGCAGGGAGAGGCACTAGAGAGCTGGGGGTCTGAAGGCCTGGGCTTCCCAGCACAGCCAATTAATTTATTTATTTGAGAAATAGAGAGACAGACTGAGAGCTCCCGTGGCTGGTTCACTCTCCTAACACCTGGTCGCTGGGAACTCCATCCAGGTCTCCCAGGTGGGTGGCAGGGACCCAGTGCTTGAGCCATCCCCTGCTGGCAGCCGGGGTGTACGTGGGTAGGAAGTAGAATCAGGAGCAGAGCCGGGACTCAAACCCAAGCACCCGGATGTGGGATGCAGGTGTCCCAAGTGGTCTCTTGAGTGCTGTACCAAACTCTCACCGCAGCCTCTCTTTTCAATCAAATTAGCTAGCATTTAGTGAGTGCCTACTGCATGCCAGGTACATGTGTCATGTACCTCATCCCATTTAATCCTTGCAGTCCACTTGGTGTTGGTGCCCCCCCAGAACCCACTTCACAGGCCCAAACACGTGGGTAACCAAGTTACATGTCTCATTCAAGATCATACAGCTAAGAAGTGACAAAGCTAGCATTTGACCCCAAGACTGGCATTTTCTCAACTTGCCACGCTGTAACTCGCAATGATTTCAACATCAGCATTTTTGCTCTTTTGAAAAACCCCTCACGATAATGTGTGTGCCGGATGATAACAGCAGTGGATGAACAGGGCTTGTGTGCCCCACTCATCAACATATTCCACTCGTTACCCTCTCCTTGTGTCTTCTTGTGAGCCACAAATATTTATTGAACACTTATTATGTGCCAGGTGCTAGACCAGGCTCTAGGGATGTTCAGATGAAACTCCAAGAGGCTTACCTTCAGGAAGTTCAAGGTAGCATCAACAAACAAATGACCCAAACACAAGCAATGCTGTGACACCCATGTGTAGGAGAGACTAGCTTTGCCAGTGAAAATGGGGAAGACCTGCTAGAGGGGCTTGCGCCTGACCTGAAGAGGGAAGGGGACTCCTGGCAGAAGGAACCGTCTGGCCAGGGACGGAGGAAGGTGGGGGAGGCTCCCTTGTGGGGACTTGGGTAGCTACAAGGACAGGACCACCGGGAACTGAGTCTGAGAGGGTTGTGGTGGCTAAACTATCCGGCTAATAATGAGCTGGAGTCTAGTTAAGTCTCCCAGACGGACTTCTGGGGACCTCAGGCAAGTCTTCCATTCTCTCATTCATACAATGCTGTCATTAGCCTTGAGCAAAGGTTGAACACCAGCGGCCCGCGGGCCGGATCTGCACCACAGATGTGTCTCCTTCAAGCCTGCGTGGTATATTCTTGAGCAAGAGTTCACTTCAAGCTCCAGATTTCTGATCTCTATCTTTTTAAAAGAAGTTATTTATTTGAAGGGAGAATGACAGGGCGAGATAGAGAGAGAACTCTTCTATCCATTGGTTCACTCCCTAATTGACTGCAATGGCTGGGGCTGGGCCAGGCTGAAGCCAGGAGCCAGGAACTCCATCCTGGTCTTCCAAATGGGTGGCAAGGGCCCAAATACTCAGGCTATCTGCCACAGCTTTTCCAGGTACATTGGCAGGGAGCTGGACTGCGGGCAGACCAGCCAGACGCAAAGCAGCACTCCAATATGGGGTGCTGGCATTGCAAGTGGTGACTTAACCTGCTGCGCCACAACACCAGCCCACAGAATCCTGATTTCTTTTGGAAATCAACCTTTGGCAGGTGGCACCTACATTCCCACCCATGCAGAGATGGCTGGTGGTTCAGAGAGACTGCAGGTTTTCCAGTTCCCCGCAATGTCCACGCTCCCTACCACATGCCTAACATCAAAGCCCCCTGAAAGTGGTCATTTAGTGTCATGTCTTCCGACTGATTAGAGGAAATGCAGCTCTGTAAGCACGATGCTAACAACAGTGTGAAAACCAAATCTAGGCCAAAGGAAGATCCCATTTTAGGAAATAAAATAGTAGAGAACGTATTTCCACACTGAATTCAAGACTATTTCTAGATAGCTTCTATAGGAACAAACGTGTGCTGGTGCCGGAAGAATTCAGCTTCGCTCACTCAGTGTTCCTGCAGCGCCCAAGTCTGCGCTCAGGGCTCTGTCGCTACAACTTCACTCGGGCTTCTGGGTGGGTGCGATGTGGAGCCCAGGGCTCTGCCAGGGTGAGAGGCCGACGTCGGGGCACCAAGAGCATCTGTAAAGATGGTCCCGGCCGGCTCCGAGAGGGGTGTGGACGTCACCGTGGATGGTCTTTCTGGAAGAAGGAGTCGACCACACGCTGGTAGCTGATGTAGGATGTGGCTTGTGTTGGCAGTGCTGCATGCCAGCCAGTCTGACGAGGTGAGTCCTGGGAAGCCGTGGCTCCGTCAGCAGTGAGAACGCTTCCCCGGTGACGGGGGCCCGCCCCTTCACGCTGGGCTTAGTCATGTGACTTGCTTTGGTCAATTAGCAGGCGAGAGGCAAGCAGTGGTATGAAACACGCACCTGCATTGCCACTTCCTCTTTTGCTCCTCTGTCTTCTCTGTACCCAGGCCAACCCGGTGGGAGATGACATTGATGGGACAGATCCAAGGTGGCATAACTGCCCAGGCCAAGGCCCTCCTAGACCTGCCACAGACAGCTCACCTTGAGTCACTCAAGGCCAGCAGTGTCTCTCACCAACCCACACCTGACTACCACTACCAGCTCATGGGTTAGGCCAAGTATAGAACAATCAACTATATTCAGGAGCTAAAGCAATGCTTTTAGCTTAAGTCACTGAGTTTTGGAGTAGTTTGTAGCATGGAGGACAACTGATATATTTCTTCCACAGCAGCATAATTCCTCTCCCACATGTCAGCAGCTCCTACCTCTGGTCCCCAGGTTTCCTCCTAGAAGTGGTTTAAACTTTAAAGCCTTTGGTATCATTATAATGAAGGCCTTGACCTTGACTTGACCAATTCCCAACCCTGTGGCTTTCCATGATCATTGTACTCTTAGAAGCCTTAGTGACCTTGTCTGCATGACAAGGATTACATTAGCAATCCAGTCAGTGTCTGCTTCGTGGGATGCTTGTGAGGATTAAGTGAGAAAAGGCAGGTGGATCCCTCATCACAATGCCTGCCACAGGGCAGAGAGTCAGCTGATGTCAGCTGGTATCACCCTCACCCCTTCTCAAGCATTTCAAAAACTGTTTTGAATGTGCTCATTTGAGAGGCAGAGAGCTAGGAGAAGAGATGGACAGAGATCTCCCATCTGCTGGTTCACTCCCCAAAGCCAGGGATGGAAAGCTAAAGCCAGGAGCTGAGAGCCCCCATTCAGGTTTCTCATGTGGGTGGCAGGAACCCAACTACTTGAGGTGCCACCTGCTACCTTCCGGATCTGCATTAGCAGGAAGCTGGAGCCAGGAGTCACAGGTGGGCACCTAACCCAGCACTCCAGTGTGGCCCTCAGAGCCTCCCAACCCGCAGCTTAACTGCTAAGCCAAGCACTCACCCCAATACCTCAAACTTTTAGAAGAGCTTTGTCCGACCTCCACACAGCAGGGAGTCCTCAGGAAATTCAACCCATGCCATGATCCAGGATACTGGTCAGAACCATGGACAACACCTAGTTACCAGGAGCCCAGGCTCACCCACCGCCATCTTCATTTTCAGGAGCTCGCCGGCAACTTGTACAACCACTCTCAGACATGCTGGATGTAACACTTAGAGAGCAGAGTCAGTGCCACACCCAGCAGACAAGCTTTGTCCCCCAGAGGCCGATGGCTTAGAAAATTGAGGTTCCTCGTGCTGTGTGACTCCCAGAATTTTTCCAGTCTGTGTTTAGAGAAGGCTTCCTCCTAGTACCAAATAAAGACATAAGCAAATAGGACTGTCCATGGCCAAATAAACATGGTAAATTTCAGCCAAACAGATATCTCTGTTACTCAAGACTTCTCAGAGACTCTAAGATAATGGGTGTTATTTCTCTCCAGTCAGGAGATAGAAAATGTTGTATTTTTACATATGACTTGACCACAAAACTTTCATTTTTGAATTAGCGTCTTAGGGGACCAGGCCGAGGAAAACTCTCTTGGGAAATACAATTTGGGCTCTCTGTTGGTAGGCAGCCTGAAGCTGAGATGAAATGCCCCCGTATGTGGGAACGTCTGTCTCATGGAGGAAGGCCCGGGGGAGCCCTTGCTCTCTTCCTTATTGTCCTTGGCTCTTTTGTTTGGGTCTGTCCTTACTCCCTGTTTGTTTTGCCACCAATAAGAGCTCAAAGTTGGACTTGCTTTGGTTATCACTCTTTTTCTGCACTCGGAGTGAATTGTGCAGTCAGATGTGAACAATACCCTATTCCTCCCTTGTAGTGTGAATGCATAAGAAGACAGAAGTCCCCTCTTTGTGCCGGAATAAAGCGAGGGGGCTAGCAGCATTATTAGCTCTTCATCATCGCCCCCAATCAGCTGAGGTTTCAATGGAATTCTGTCAGGGTCACCGACAAGATATTTTTTTAAACAGGCACAGATACCATTACGTTTCGTCTTGGGACAATTGTTCTCGGAGCAAAGTGTGTTACTTTCTCGTAGATAATCCCTGACTAGATTGTGGATTTTCCATGTTCAACATCCGCCGCTACAACCGAAGAGCAACGAACTGTGTTATTGACAATGTTTTAATTACAATACATGAGAGATACAAGGCAGCAGAGACCAGGACATGGTGTGACTGCGGTGGCATTCGTATGTTTAAGACACGGCAGTGGTGGTGCCAGCATGGAGCACATTTATTTTCCACCAATGCTGGAAATTCTAGTGGCATGCATGGGCTCGCTTTAAATGAAACAATTACATGCACAGAAATGACTGTCCTTGGCAGTGCAAGAAATGAAATTAGAAGTTCTCAGAATCGTGGGCTTGCAACAATGTTTAGTGTGAAATGTAACCATTGCGCTGCTTTGTTCTTTTCTCCAATAAAAAGTGGAAAAGTCCTGAGTGTTGTTATTAGGCCAGCTAAGCTGGGCTCCTGTACCGCAGAGTTTTGTGTGTCTGAACCAGTAGAGGCTTTTGAAGTCCCACGATTCCCTCTGCTTGCTAATTCTTCCATTTGTTTGATTTTTGGTACAAAGAAAATAAAAGAATATGATGAGATTATGGCATTTTAAGTCAATATTTATTAAAAAATCAATCTAGATGAAAATCTGCCCATCCCTCTAATTAGATGAGGCAACTTGAGGTTGATTTTTAATTGCAAAAGTAATTACATGGAGCAGATAGCCAGTGACATTTGATTGTGTAGGTGATTGATTAAAAAGCCGAGCTCACCAAGCAGATTGTCAGCCAGGGAATCCAGACAAAAGAGCAAATTAAAAAAGTTGTCCTGTTAGTCATCACAAAATTCAAGGATGAAATTACAGAGCCAAACACCCTCGCTGCCCCTCATCCTCATCGCTCGCGCCGCACGCATTCACTCCAACGCCTGATAAAGAAACGGATTAGTGTGAAATTAATTGAAGGGGGAAAAAAACTACGGGGACTGAATTCATGGTGGAGAATAAAGCTCTTCACAACTTGAAACAAATTTCTCCAGTTTTATAATACAACTTTTTTTTTTTGGCAAGAGAGATGTTTTCATAAAGGCTCTTTTCAGAATGCCTGATGGTATTAATTTATCTATTAAGGGGGGGATATCACTTTCTAGCAGAATAGGATATTAAGATGTCTTGCTTGTTATTCATTTCATTATAACATGAAAGCCAAGGGAACCGGCTGTACATTTGGCACAAGAATCCTTGAATTTGTAAACAGCCCTCGCTGACATATTGGGCAGAATAATGAAGGAAGTCCCTGGTCATTCAGGGGAACCCCGGTGGGGTCTACTAAACATACTGGGGACCCGGGTGGAGGGCTGTGCCTCAGAGCTGTCCCCGGAGAACCTTTGAGCCCGACCCACAGCAACAGTATCAGGTCCCCGGAAGTCCCAGGAAAGGAAAGGGGGAAATGAGGCAGGGCCACCCAGGACAGCTCTGGCAGCACGGAGAGTTGGGCGCCACCTCCTTGGGAGTGCTCCTTGCTGCTGGGCTGGGCCGGATGTAATCAGCTAGTCAGGAGATAAAGCCCGCCTCACTGCTCACATCTCTCCCTCTGCTCTGTCAGCATGGGACAGGCGGGATGTGTCCTTCCAACTCTTCCGGAGCAGCTGACTCCAGCTCTTCCCAGGTTCAGGGCCCGTGTGTACCATTTCAGCAGGCAGATGGCTGGATTTCTGGCTTCTGATACTAGGAAGTGTAATCTCCTTCTTGTATCTGGGATTTTGCTTTTGAAAAAAAAAATCCATTTATTCCTCCAACACATACTTTTGGCAAGGCAGTTTGATACTGTGGTGAAGAGTTTCTGGTTCTTAGAAATAGCTTAGTGTTACCCAGAGCAACTGCAGGTACACACACCCTCTGACCTCGCAATGCCTCCAGGGACACGTGTCTGAAGAAAACCTATGAAACCCACGCCAGGAGACAAACGCGAGATCACGAACAGCAGCAGTGTTCTCTTATTGCCCCAAGTTGGAAGCAAAGCGCACATCCATCACCTGAAGAATGGATAAATGGATTAAGGTATAGCATGCATTGGCCAATGCTGCGTGGACCAGCGCAGTCACAGGATTAAACCAGAGCAACCACACAGAGGCATATGCACCAAGGGGAGGGGGTTAGGGCACAGTAAGCTAAGCGGCCACTCGGAGGTCTGCGTCCCATATTGGAGCATCAGCTCCACCTTCCATTCCAGCTTCCTGCTAATGGGCCAGTGGTCAGTGATGTTCCAAGTACTTGGGTTTCTGGATGGAGTTCCTGGCTCTCAACTTCAGAATGGCTCATTCCTAGCTGCTAGGGGAGGGGGGGTGGCATTTGGATTGTGAACTAGCAGATGGAAGATTCTCTCTCTCTCTCTCTCTCTCTCTCTCTCTCTCTGTCATTCTGCCTTTCAAATAAATAAACCTTTTTCAAAAAGAACATTTACTAAGTGATTCCATTCATGCAAAGATCAAAATCAAGGAAAACAAAATCACGTGGCTTAAGAATCCATATGTGGTGGCCGGCGCTGCAG
The DNA here is from genome assembly GCF_051225735.1 of Oryctolagus cuniculus. Taxonomy (NCBI): domain Eukaryota; kingdom Metazoa; phylum Chordata; class Mammalia; order Lagomorpha; family Leporidae; genus Oryctolagus; species Oryctolagus cuniculus. Next base: position 48,455,780 of record NC_142884.1, on the reverse strand, counting down.
CTCACTAGGCTAATCCTCTGCCTTGCGGCGCCGGCACACCGGGTTCTAGTCCCGGTCGGGGCGCCGGATTCTGTCCTGGTTGCCCCTCTTCCAGGCCAGCTCTCTGCTAAGGCCCAGGAGTGCAGTGGAGGATGGCGCAGGTCCTTGGGCCCTGCACCCACATGGGAGACCAGGAGAAGCACCTGGCTCCTGCCATCGGATCAGCGCGGTGTGCTGGCCGCAGCAGCCACTGGAGGGTGAACCCACGGCAAAGGAAGACCTTTCTCTCTATCTCTCTCTCTCTCTCTCACTGTCCACTCTGCCTGTCAAAAAATAACAAAAAAAAAAAAAAGTAGATTTGCAGATTACACAACCAATTCATGACAGTGGTGGCAGGTGGATAGTGGATTGCAGATACAGTATCTTAATGTCCTCTGCAGTATTTTCTTTTCTGAATTTATTTAAATTTTTAAGATTTATTGATTTATTTGAAAGGCAGAAGGACGTAGAGAGGAGAGGGAGAGAGAGAGAGCGATCTCCCATCCACTCATCCACTCCTCAAATGGCCACAGCAGCTGGGGCTGGGCCAAGCTGAAGCCAAGAACCTGGAACTCCATCCAGGTCTCCTACACAGGCCCAGGGATCCAAGCACTTGGACCATCCTCCACTGTCTTCCCAGGTGCATTAGCAGGGAAGTGGATCAGAAGTGGAGCAGCCGGAACTCAGAATGGCACTCTGATAAAGGATGGTGTTGTTGTCAGCCACATCTTAACTTACTGCACCACAATGCCAGCCCCACTTTCTCTTATTTAAAGAAATAATTTCACCATAAATACATGTTAAATGTTTGATGATACAGATATATTTTTTCAGACTGGACACTACTGTATTATATATATATATATATATACACATATATATTTATGTGTGTGATGTGTGTGTGTTAAAATATTGCATAGTGCCCCATAAACATAAATACTTTTGTATGTCCATTCAAAATCTTTTTAAAAACAAAACAAAAACAGGAATCTCGATTTATTATTTGTTAGTTCTTCTAAAAAAGAGATGTGGGGCAAATATGGGAAAATGTTAACAAACAGAAGTTCTACTTCATAGGAACGTGGGTATTTGTCATCTCAATGTGATTCTGCTTTTTTAGAGAAATCTGAAAATGAAAATGAAATGCTTGCATTCTAACAAAGCCGCACACTGGGTTTTGTGGGAATTAAAGCAGGAAGACCTTGGCTTCCCACAGGAGTGAGCACGGAAGGTTCCCAGGGCCATGAGCAGAATCTTCGGATGAAGAAATGTGGGTCATTTGGGTGGACAAAGAGGAGGAGGCATGGGAGAATAGAACACTGGAGCCTCCCTCTGGGCCTCAGTTTCCCCGTCTGTAAAATGAGCCACTTTTCCATCTCTCACGATTGCAGGCTCCAGAAAATACAGAGACTATCTATAGCCAACGCAGTTAAAGTCAGGTCCTTTGACACAGCCTGCTCAAGTTGAAGTCCAGCTCCGTTGCTGATTAGCTGTGAGACTGGGGGTGAGACAGTCCACCTCCCATGATGTCAGTGGGCTCCCTGAGGACTGTAACCGCATGCCGGAGCCTGGGTAATAGATACAGAAAAGAAATGCATTTCTGACAGTGGTGATGGCTAGAAAGTCCAAGAGCAAGGCCCTGCACCTGCTCGGCCTCTGGTGAGGGCCCGCCAGCTGCGCCGTAACTCGGCGGAGGACACCACACCACAGGAAAGAGCAGGTGTGCTTGTAGCCAGGGTCCCTGGTCTTCTCCTAAAGCCACACATGCCACCGTGGGGACACACCCTCATTACCTCATCCCCCAAACACAACTAACATGAGTGGACTTCAAAAACTCCACGCAGGGGCCTGCGCTGGGGTGTACTGGGTCAAGCAGCCGCCTGCAATGCCGGCATCCCAAAGGGGGGCCAGTTCAAATTCTGGCTGCTCCTCTTCTGATCCAGCTCTCTGCTATGGCCTAGGAAAAGCAGTGGAAGATGGCCCAAGTGCTCAGGCCCCTGCTACTCATGTGGAAGACCCAGAAAACGCTCCTGGCTTCAGCCTGGCCTAGCTCTGGTCATTGCGGCCCTCTGGGGAGTGAACAAGCAGATGGAAGACCTCTTTCTCTCTCTCTCTCTCTCTCTCTCTCTCTCTCTCTCTGCTCTCTCTGTAACTCTAACTTTCAAATAAATAAATAAGTCTTTTTAAAAAATTCATGGGAAATGAAATTAAAAGATAAGTTTATTCCAGTGTCAATTTTTAAAATTAATCTTATTTCTTTTTAAAGGGCATAATAATTATACATATTTGTGGGTTGCAGTGTGATAACTCAATACACATATACAATGTGTAGTGACCAAATTAGCATTTTGATATCTATGATTTGGTGCCAAAACATTTTGAAATCCATTCGTACTCACGAATGTCAGGATTAGGTTTCCAGTGCATGAATTTTGGGGCCCAAACTTTCAAACCATAGCAGGCGATTTTCCTTCTGGGACTTCTGTGAGCTGCTGTGAGTTCATACTCCTAAACCATGGAGACAAGTGCCTGGGAGACAGGAAGGCCCCGGGTGGTCATTACCATGGCGGAGGACTTGTTTCTGATCCGGCATCTCTGAAATCCATTCAGCGCTGTTTTCTCTCCTCCTAGAGAATCCTCCAGCCCAGGGCCTGGCTCGCTCAGCCACCAGGTGCACCTGCTCCCAGGTTTCCCTCACCATAGCTCCTCCCTCCTCCACTGACTACACTTACTAGCTGTTTCTTTCTGCTTTTCTTCTTCTTTTTTTTTTCCTTTGGCTAAGACTTCATGGATTCTTACTTTTCTACATTTTCCCTTCCTATCTTCACTGTCAACCAAATACTCCATGGGTCACAAGCAAAGCTCCCCCAAATCCACACTCATTAAACAATGACCCAGGGCTGGCTCTGTGGCGCAGCGGGTTAACACCTTGGCCTGAAGCGCTGGCATCCCATATGGGTGCCAGTTCTAGTCCCGGCTGCTCCTCTTCCCATCCAGCTCTCTGCTATGGCTTGGGGAAGCCACAGAAGATGGCCCAGGTCCTTGGGTCCCTGCACCCACATGGGAGATCCAGAAGAGGCTCCTGGCTCCTGGCTTCAGATAGGCGCAGCTCCGGCCGTTGAGGCCAACTGGGGAGTGAACCAGCGGATGGAAGACCTCTCTCTCTCTTCCTCTCCTCTCTCTTTCAAATAAATAAATGTATCTTTTTTAAAAAAATGACCCATACAAGGCTCATTGGTGAGCCTACAAAGAGGATGGAATTGTTGCTTATCCTTCTGCACAGAGCTGCTCTGTCTCTCTGAGGCACCATCAGGGAAACTCCCCCCACAGGTGCTCAGTGTCCTTGGGTGCGAAGCCATCAGGGGTGAGGCTCAAGTCCTTGGACGCAGGTGGCCAGAGCGGCCTCTTTTCCTGATGCACACACCTTGGATGTAGGGGAGTGGGGAGGAGCCGGGTGGCCAGGTCTGGGATCTGAGCCCAGGCTAACGGAGCTGGAAGAAAAGACAGCAGCATCGTGTCCCACTCTTGTGGTACAGTCGAGGCTCCTGGGCCTGAGGGGGCTGGGCTGGGGGCTCGGCCCCGCTTCCCAGTTCTGTCACCATCTCTGTGGTGAGGTGGGGTCACCTCAGCTCCCCACTCTGTCTCTCCACATGGTAAATGAATGGGTGAAATCCCCAATGTTTTGCACCCTCTCTTGTTCTCTCTTTCTCTCTCTCTCTCTCTTTCAAATACATAATTATTTTTTAAAAGTGACAAGGAAACTTTAAAAAGTGGCTTATCTGGCCATGTTTATGTGAGTCACTTTCTGAACGTTCTAGTTTCTTCCATTAATCTACTTATTTAGCTTGTTGCTTGTATCATACTGTCCTGGTTATTGTAACTCAACTGTAAGACCTCAAATCAAGTAGTTTGATTGTGTAAGCAACACACTTCTATTTGAAAATCAGTTTAGTTATTCTAGTTTTTTTGTTTTTTTTTCCATAAAAAGTTTGGAATCACCTCGTCTATATAAACAAAAAATCTTGATGAAATTTCAATTGGAATTGTGTCATCTAAAAGGCAGTATAAAGAAAATTGGAATCTTCACTATATTGAGTCTACCAATCCTTAAACAGGATATATCTATTTATTTAGTTTTTTTTTTTCTATTATTTCCTTCAGAAACATTTTGTAGATTTCAGCATGGAGAAGCTGTGTATGATTTGCTGGATTTTTATCTAAGTGTCTCATTTAGGGGTTGCAGGGTAGTACAATTTTTCTTTTTTTAAGATTTATTTATTTATTTGAAAGGCAGAGTGACAGAGAGAGAGAGAGAGACAGAAAGTTCCCATGTACTGGTTTAGTCCCCAAATGGCTGTAACAGCCAAGTCTTGACCAGGCCAAAGCCAGGAGCCCAGGACTCCATCCTGGTCTCCCACATGGATGTCAGGGACCAAAGTACTTGGGCCGTCATCTGCTGCCTTCCCAGGTGCACTAGCAGGGAGCTGGGTAAGAAGTGGCTGATCCCAGGGGTGGCTGGGACTTGAACCAGCACTCCAATTTGGGATGCTGGTGTTGCAAGCAGCAGCTTAACCTGCTGTGCCACAACACCAACCCCACAACCATCAAAGGTGTTTTAAGGGGAGAAGAGCAGCCCACTGTGTCTGCCTGGATATTTACCATTTCTATCGTTCTTCCTTCATTCCTATTGTCCCAGGTTTCCTTCTGGTATCATTTCCATTAGTAATCATTTACAATATTACAATACAATCATTAACAATAAACTATCCCAGTTTTCCTTCATTGAAGAATATATTTATTTCACCTTCATTTCTGAAGAATATTTTTCTGGTTGTAGAGTTCTCAGATGGTATTTCTTTTCTTTTAGTCCTTTAAAAATCCTGTTCCACTTCTTTCTGGCTTTCATGGTTTCTGATAAGAAATTTGAAATAATGTAAATTGTAGGTCCCTTCTAGGCAACATATCATCTTCATCTGGCTCGTGTGAAGATTTTTTTCCTTTGGTCTGGTTTCCACCAGTTTGAGTGTGATTCTCTGGGGTTTCTTTGAGCTTCAGGGCTTCTTGAGCGTGTATGTTAATGTCTTTCATCAATACATCCTCTTTCTTTCGTGTCATTCCACTTTGGGGCCCACTTGGTGAGTTTTTCATTTCAATTACCGTATTTTTCAATTCTAAACTTTCCATTTCGCGACTTATTTTTCTGATTGGAGAATTTGTATAATTGCCACTTAGTCATGTAATTCCATCATCTTTGTTATCTCAGTGTTAGCATAGGTTGATGGATTGATTTTCCCATGCGAGTGGAGATTTTCCTGGTTATACGCAAGCTGTGTGATTTTTGCTGTCATCACGGACATTTTGAATAGCACATGATGGAAAAAGTTGACTTTTTTTGTGGCAGCAGGCTCTGCTCAAGCCGTAAGTGCCAACCCATCTTCCGTGGGCTACAGTTCCAGCGCCAGTTAGTTTTAAAAGTCTCTCCTGTGCTATTTGAATCTGATCTGTGTGCATACCATGCAGTGGCTAGTCTTTGCCCTTGGGCCGTGGTCTCTGTTAGATCACTGTCAATACGCAGAGGCATGGAATTGCACGCGGGACCTCGGGGGCGCCACACACACACTGGCAGGCTACACCCTGTGTGGAGAGGTAGGTGTTAGAAGTTTCACATGTGCACACAGGGAAAATGATTTCAGTCTCCAAAGACAATTCGCTTCTCCCTGGTCCTGAACCCCAAGAGCAGCTCCTTCTATGAGCCCTCCTAGGGGGACTCTAAACAAAACCAGAATCCCAGCATTCTCTCGCATGCCCCTTGTTGAGTCTTTTTATCACAGCGCCGCAGGGCGGGGAAGCTCAGAGCAGGCACTCGGGGTTCAAACCTCAGCACAGCACGTCATGGTCTTTGTGATTAGAGTTAAGCTTGCAAATCTCAGTTTCCTCCAGTCTCGAACAGAGCTGGTGATAGCGTCTACCGCACACAGGTGAGCTCAAGTGAGGACAACACACGCCTGAGAGCCAGCAAACTCTCGCTGAGGGTCAGGTACTGTCATTAACGTCAAGCAGGTCAGCCAGAAGCCCAAACCCAACCTGTCAGCAACGTCTCACCAAGAGATGACCCAATCTCTGCCCGCCTCAGGTTCCCCGTCTGTAACCAAGAATGGTGGGTCTATCTCTTAGGATTACAACAAACAGCAAATGAACTCATCAGGCCAAGTCCTTAAAATAGTACTTGAACAAAGCAAGTGCTTCATAAGCCTGGGCAAGCATTCTTGCAAATCTGTGAACTACGAAACCAAAGTATATGTGTTTCAAGGTTAGATAGGCCAATGCAAGGGGGTGCAGGAAGTCACAGGCTGAACATGGTGCACTTTCCTGGAGTGTCTGCTCGATGGGATTTAAGAAAAGTAATCTAGTGAACATGGTGACCAAGGCCCCAGCCGTTCTGTTCTTCAGCCTCTACGGTTGATGCCTAAGGAGCCCAATAATTCCACCCCCTCTCCCACAGCGATGTCTGGATTCCAGGGAGAAGGAAAAGAAAGCACTGGGTGCTGCGGGGATACCAGGCCACCAACAACAGGCAGCACTGTGTCACATCGCCTTGGCATCTCCCTCTATCCCGGCTGCTTCAAGTGCAGCCGTTTTCCACATTCCCAGTCATTAAACAAGAAACTCAGATGTTGGTAATTAGACCGCTGTCCCCAGCTGCCAAGTCATATTCAGTTCCAAAAAGCCCTGTATACTGCTACTTGTGCATTTGTTAACAATGTCCCCACAACAGGTTTGCAATTAAAGCCCATCTGTTCAGTTTCTCGGAGAGCAGTGCCAGTCGGCACTGGTGAACTTGGAGTCCTCTTTGTTGGGAATTACTGACCAGAAATTCCCCGAGTGTCAGGGGCTGGAGTCCCACAGCTACCAGTCCTAATGGCTGCCCATAATAAAGGTGCAGGCAGGCGTGATCAGGAATGGCAGCAGGTGCATTTGGGGATGTGATAAAGAATCTGTGCTGAAGTCCTCAATCAAAACCAGTGCCCTGCCTTTCCCAACTGATCTGCCATTCAGAATGGCCACATTACTTCCCAGTCAGTACTGCTGGGTGTTGTTTCCCCTGGGAGGAGGGAGGTCTCCAACCCCACCCCAGGAGGAGAGGTCCAGTAGCCATTGTCAGCTCCCCGCCTTGCAGAGGAGCCCATGATGAGCAGCCCTTCCCTATGGGAACTGACTGGGGGATAGGAAAAGAGGGGGAGGGGATGCCAAGAGCAACAGGAGGCAAGTGCAGCATAGTTGAAAGCAAACACATTTTAAAATGTATTTTCCAAGAAGGAAGCTATGCATGCACCACCAGGAATGAGAGGCTGAGTGGTGAGTGACTCAATGCCCTGAACCTTGCCAGGCTCTGCCGAGAACAAGGAGAGTAGGAGGACACAGCCTCCTTCCATCTCAGGGAGTTTTGACTAAGCACTGATTTTTAACTTTACCTGCCTCTGGGCATCTCTAGGGGAGTTTTCAAAAAGCACTAAAGCAATTAGGAAAGCAATTCCGTTTACATGAACATCTAAGATAAGTATGAGGAGTCTTCAAACAATCCACAGAAAATGCATATTATAAAAAAAAACTGTGCATGGATTTCAAGAGGTTGTGCACTAAAATAAATTCATCTTGTAATTCCAGTTTTTCCATCAACTTTTTGATGTACCTTCATTCTTAGAAATAAACCTAACCAAATAAGTCAAGGAGTTGTATTGCTGAAAACTACAAAAATTACAGAAGGAAATGAAAGATCTAAATAAATGCAAATATATCCCATGTTCATGGATAAGAAGATGTAGCAATGTTATGATGTCAATACTATCAGAAGCAATCTACAGATTCAACATCATCCCATCATCAATATTTTTTGCAGAAATAGAAAAAAAGGATCCTGACATTTATGTGGAATTTCAAAAGGCCTTGAACAGTCAAAATAATCTTGAGAGAGATGAAACTTAAGTTATTCAACTTCAAAACTTGTTATAAAACTACAATAATAAAGCCAATCTATAAGGACAAACATACAGAACAATGGAGTGTAATGAAGAACTGAGGAACAAATCATTACATATATAGTCAACTGGTTTTTGACAAAGGTGCCAAGACCATTCAATGAGGAAAGTGTGGCCTTTTTTAACAGAAAGAAGTGGGGGGGGGGGGGTCTTGCATCTACTGGTTCCCTCCCCAAATGGTTGCAACAGCCAGAGCTGACCTGATCCAAAGCCAGGAGCCAGGAGCTTCTTCTGGGTCTCCCATGTGGGTGCAGGAGCCCAAAACTTGGACCATCTTCTGCTGCTTTCCCAGGTACATTAGCAGGGAGCTGGATGGGAATAGAGCAACCAGGACTCAAACTGTAAGCCAGAGCTTTAACACGCTGTGCCATAACGCCAGCCCCAAGTGTGGTCTTTTTTTTAAATATTTTATTTTTATTTATTTGAGAGGCAGAGTTAGAGAGAGAGAGAGGGAGAGAGAGAGAAAAAAAAGTCTTCCACCCACTGGTTCACTTCCCAAATGGCTGCAACAACTAGCACAGAGCCAATCCAAAGCCAGGGGCCAGGAGCTTCTTCCAGGTCTCCCACACAGGTGCAGGGACCTAGGCACTTGGGCCATCCTCTGCTGCTTTCCCAGGCCATACCAGGGAGCTGGATTGGAAGAAGAGTAGCTGGGGCATAAACCAGCACCCATATGGGATGCAGACGCTGAAGATGGAAGCTTAGTCCTCTATGCCACAGTGCCAACTCCCTCAAGTGTCATCTTTTTAGCAGATGATTTTGGGAAAACTTAATATCTACACCACAGAAAAACAAGTAGGACCCTGACCTTTTACTATATAAAGCATAAAACTTAATTCAAATGGATCAAAAGCTTATGCTTAATTGTTAAAACTATGCAACATTTATATTTGACCAAGGAGCTAAAACCAACACCTGGAATAAGGACAGGCTCTTCAACAAATGGTGCTGGGAAAACTGGATTTCGACAAGAAGATGTAAGAAACAGGACCCCTACCTTACACAAAAATCCATTTAAAATGGATTAAAAACCTAAATCTATGGGGCCGGTGCCATGGGTTACTTGGCTAATCCTCTGCCTGCAGCGCCGGCATCCATATGGGCACCGGGTTCTAGTCCTGGTCACTCCTCTTCCAGTCCAGCTCCCTGCTGTGGCCTGGGAGGGCAGTGGAGGATGGCCCAGGTGCTTGGGTCCCTGCACCCACATGGGAGACCAGGAGGAAGTGCCTGGCTCCTGGCTTTGGATCAGCACAGCGCTGGCCATGGTGGCCATTTGGGGAGTGAACCAACGGAAGGAAGACCTTTCTCTCTGTCTCTCTCTCTCTCACTGTCTATAGCTCTACCTGTAAAAAAAAAAGACTTACATCTATGACCTGATACCATCAAATTATAAGAGAACATTGGGGAAACCCTGTAGGATATTGGCACAGGCAAAGAATTCTTGGAAAAGATCGCAGAGGCGCAAGTGATCAAAGCAAAAATTAACAAATGGGATTACATCAAATTGATAAGTTTGTGTGTTGCCAAAGAAACACTCAGGAAAGTGAAGAGGCAACCAATAGAATGGGAGAAATTATTTTCAAACTATGCAACTGATAAAAGATTAATAACCAGAATATATAAAGAGATCAAGAAACTTCATAACAACAAAACAAACAACCCAGTTAAGAAATGGACAAAGGACTTAAACAGACATTTTTCAAAAGAGGAAAGCCAAATGGCCAACAGACACATTAAAAAATGTTCAGGATCACTAGTCGTCAGGGAAATGCAAGTCAAAATGACAGTGAAGTTTCACTTTACTCTGGTTAGAATGGCTTACATGCAGAAATCAACTAACAGCAGATGCTGGAGAGGATGTGGGGAAAAAGATACCCTAATCCACTATTGGTGGGAGTGTAAACTGGTAAAACCACTATGGAAGACAGTTTGGAGATTCCTCCAAAATCTGAATATAGGCCTACCATATGACCCAGCCATTCCACTCCTGGGAATTTACCCAAGGGAAATGAAATCATCAAATAAAACAGTTGTCTGCACCCCCATGTTTATTGCAGCTCAATTCACAATAGCTAAGACATGGAATCAACCTAAATGCCCATCACCTGAAGTCTGGATAAAGAAATTATGGGTTATGTACTCTATAGAATACTACACAGCAGTTAAAAAAATGAAATCTGGTCATTTGCAACAAAATAGATGAATCTGGAAAGCATCATGTTTATTGAAATAAGCTAGTCCCAAAGGGACAAATACCATATGTTCACCATGATCTGTGACAACTAACTGAGCACCTAAAAGCAATGACTTAAACAGCCCTTGTCTTGACTGTCAAGGAACAATTTTTTTCTCTTCTTCATACTACTTGTTGAACTCTTTACTTAACATAGAGTTAATCACATATGTATAAAATCAATTAAAAATAAATCTCAGTAAAAAATAAGGGTGGGAATAAGAGAAGGAGGAGGAATTTTATAACTGTAAAGCTGTATAGTTCTGCGTACACTCCTATGGACTTACTTCTAAGGATACAGTTTAAAAACTTGCCATGGGATCCCAAATCCCATTTAGCTGGGTGGTAAAAATGCCATCTTAAGAATTAAAGTACCCAAATTAAGTGTTATGTGATCATAAAGATATGATTACTTGGGAGAAATGAAAGATAGGATTAAGTGTTAAAGAGATCACATAAATAAGATCAAATACCTGGTAATAATAATAATAGATAGAATTAAAAAGGAGAAAATGTTCCAACATGGGAAACAGTCCACACATCAGACTCATAGAATGACAATTGCTTTAAATAGCACTCCAACCTCAGAATCAGCCTTAAGGCATTCTGGTCTGGTTGAAAAGCCCATGAGAGCATTTCAGGCTTGGAAAGCCAAGACACTGTGGCAAAAAAAAAATATCCTATATGAAGGATCTCTGTGAGAGAGACCCCAGTGGAAAGAAATGGCCATCAACTAAGAATATATTTTCTCTGAAGGAAGGAGGGAACTTCCACTTTGCTCATGCCTTGTCTAAATACTGATGGATATTGTGGATTCAAAAGGCTTCCATAACCTTGGCAGCTCATGCCAAGAGCCTCGGGTGATCACTGTCATCATACATAAGAGTGTTAATTATTAAATTAACAACAGGAGTCACTATGCACTTACTTCCTATTCAGAATTCTGTCCTCAATGAGTTGTATTATGAGAATCAACTTAAAACTTGTTCTCAAACAGTTTTGTGTGTGTGTATGCATATGTGTGTGCAAATTGTTGACATCTTACCTAGTATAGAGTTGATCTGTGTATAAAGTTAATTGAAAATGAATCTTAATGGAGAATAGGACTGGGAATGGGAGAAGGAAGAGGAGGTGAAGTAGGAGTGGGAATGGGAGGGTGGGTATGGTGGGAAGAATCACTGTATTCCTAAAGTTGTACTTCTGAAGTTTAAACTCACTAAATAAAAGGTTTCTTTGGGGAAAAAAAAGAATAACATTGTGATATATCATACAATATCAACGTACCTTGAAAATATTATGCTTAGAGAAAAAGGCCAGATATAGAAGCATAGATATTGTGTGATTCCACTTATATGATGCACCCAGAATAGATAATTTGGTAGAGACAGAAAGGAGATGGAAGAGAAGGAAGAAATAGCTGTTTAGTGAGTACAGAGCTTGTGTTCCAGGTAACGAGAATGTATAATAGCATTGATGGCTACACAACACTGTGAGCATGCTTAATGTCACTGAACTTTACACTTACAAATGGTTAACGTGATAACTATTATGTCTATATTATCACAATAAACAGAAAGAACAAATAAAAATATTAAGCCAGGGGCCCTTCCCTAGACCGATGAAATCAGAATCTCTAGGCATAAATCCTGGGTGTCTGTTAAGAACTCCTCTGGATTTTCTGTCATGCAAATTGAGCATCACTGGTCGCATAGAAGAGGGAATATGAGACATCTTGATGGCAATATTAATGCCCACTATCAAGTTGCCGTTCAATACACACCCATACAGTTCTTAGCTCTCCATGAGCACTCTTTCTTAAACTGCCAAAGAATTTTATGAAGACTACCTTCATTTTTCTGTCCCCAAATTTCTTCAGTGACTTGACCAATGTCACAAAGCCAGGCCTGTGACATTGGAACTGAAGCCTTCGATCCCTGCGCCACAGAAGAGGATACCAACAAGGTATCCCTCCCTGGGAGGGAGCAGGACGGGGCATAGAGGTCCATTTTCACGCACCCGAGTTTGCAGCTCTGAACGGCGTATTTGTACTTCGGAGGATGGCAGTTGGCTGCCGAGATGTTAGCGATGGCACCCTGCTACCTGCTTCGGGCTCCCAGGCGTGTGTGGAACACCTGCTATGTGCCCAGCCCATCAGCAATAAGAGGAGAGAACCGGGAGAAGCAGCTTTGAACCCAAACTGTCCCTTCCATCAAGGAGCCCAGAGAGCTTCCTGGAAGCAAGGAAGCCATCCATCGTTGCTGGGACTTGAAAGCAAAGCTTCCCCGAGAACTTGAAGGCATTGTTGGGTTTTACTTCATCCCTGAAACACCAAGACTGAGGGTTTCTGTGATTAAAAGACAGAATTTTGCCTTGACTGCTGAGTCTTGTAGCTCAGTCATAAAGGGCAACTCCCTTCCCGAGTGGTGGTCCGGATCATCAGCTCCAACCCCCAGGAAAAGCTGGTTCAAGTTCAAGCTCTACTGTGCTACGTGGGGTGAGTCACTGAGCCTCTCTGAGCCCTTTCGGCCTCTTTCTATATAAAGGGGACTAACCAATGCCCACCGTGCCAATGTCTTTCGGGGACAAGTAAGAAATAGCACAGAGACTTGTGCTTGGCACACCCTGGCTGAACACTCATTCTGCTGGGTGGGGGCTCTGAGTTGGATTCGGATGCAGCCAGTGCTCCCACTGCCTCCTCTGGCTGATCCTTCCTCCTGCTAGGAGCCCTGCTCCTCAGGACTTCCAAGGTCAGCCACTGGAGACCCCCTGCTGTCAGCCTGCCTGGAGCCCTGGCACAGATGGTGGCTTCAGCGGCTCTTTGCGGGTGGGGAAGAACCTGTCTGTCTTTAAGCATTGATCAGCACTGCTGTGGTGGGATGGGGGCTGTGCGGGGGTGGGGGAAGGCAAGGATCCTTTCTGTAACTAAGGGAAGGGGATAAGGCATGGAGGGGGGAATCACACGCACAAAGACCCCGAGACAGGCGCGAACAGAAGGGGTGTCAGCATGGCTGAAGGAGAGAGAGCTAGAGACAGAGGGCCAACAGGAGGGTGATCCGAGCACAGGCCAGCCAGGCCCTGTGGTCAGTACTAGCATCTTCCTCCTGTTTTCTAGGTCTGCTGGGGCAGAAGACATCGGAGAGGCCAAGAGTGAAGTCAGCAAGGCCACCCAGGGGGAGGTGTCCAGAGAGAGAGCTCTGGCCTGGCTTGGGGGAAAGCGACAGATCTTGGTGTTCTCACCTTGGCACTGAACCTGCTTTGATTGGTGGAATTCAAATGTTAGCTGTGACTGGCTGGGCACTGGGCACTGGGCACTTCCCACTGGCCCTCCGGTCAGGGTGAGGGGCTCTCAGCACTCACTCCTGGAGCTGGGGGTTGTGGGAGCCAGCAGGTCCCCCGGGATGGGGGGATGGGCAGCATTCAGGCTGATTCCCAGAGAACTGAGCAAACAGAGAGACAGCCCTCCAGCCGGGTGGCAGGTGCCGGGTACCGTAGGAACTCTTCTCCAGACCCCAAGAATGCTTGCAGGTCACTCCTTCCCCCACCCCAGGCTGAGGCTTGTTCCTAAATCAGCCGCAAGCCTTGGAAACACGGCTCTCCTCCAAGCCGTGTCCAGACACAGTCGCTGGCACCCACCTTGGCAGAGGGAATCAAAGGCTGTTTAAAAGGATCTGCTCCCAGAGTCAGGCAGTTTACCCACCACCAGGGGCTGCTTTGAACCAAATCCTCACCTGCATGGAGTATTTACCTCCAGCCCGCACACACCCCGGGCCCCTTGCTGCTGGAACAGGCCTGGCCTCCCCCTGACAATAGCCCTGGAGAAAAAAAGCCCAGAAAAAAACATCACAAACCCCCTCTCAGGTCCACGTCAGGGACTGGGCTCCGATCTCAGCTTGGCCGATGGCATGTCTGCATTTGCACATTTCCCAAATATAAGACTAGAGTTGGGGGAAGCCTGGGGTGGGGGGCAGCCTTGGGGGAAGGGTGGGGAGTGTTGGGGGGTGCTTCTTGCACATCCAGGTCTCTCTGTTATTTGCATTCTGCCACCCACCCCTCCCACCCCCCACCCCGACCTCGGCTTCCTGCAGGCGCTGATACTTAATCTCTACCGCGAAGATTAGTTTATTCGATTAACTGTGCTCCCTGTAGACCATCCGGGAGCTCTCTGCCACGCATCTGGAGCAAACCTCCCCAGCCTTTCACCAGCCACGAGCAGATTCGATAGAATCATCTTTCTCCCCCTTCCTTCCACATGATTGGAAAATAAATTGAAAATGAATTTCAGCCATTGCTTGTGTTTTAAATATAAGATAAAGGGCAGCCCCCTGCGTCTGCTGGCTCAGTGGAGGGAGGGAGAGGGGCTTCCATGTGAGGCCGCGTGCACCTGCTCTGCCGGGGAAGCTGGCAGCTCTTGACCGAAAGTGTGAGGTCACTGACGATGGTTGTGCCATGAGGCTATGGAATGTTGACATCAGTACCTAATTTTTATGGTTTTGTTTATGGAAAACTGTAGTGTAGTGTGGCCATTAAAGCTTGAAGTCATAAAAGTGTTTCTTCCAGTGTATTTTTCTTTTTTTTAAAAAGATGCATTTATTTATTTGTTTATTTCATTTATTTGAAAGGCAGAACAGCAGAGAGAGGGAGGGAGAGACAGAGAGAAAGCAATCTTCCAATCCACTGGTTCTCTCCCCAACTGGCAGAAATGGCCAGAGCCGGGCCAGGCTGAAGCTGGGAGCCAGGAACTCTACCCTGGTCTCTCACATGGACAGCAGGGGCCTAAGTACTTGGACCATCAAGGGTTGCTTTTCAGGGGCATTAGCAAGGAGCCCAGAGGAAGTGGAACAGCCTGTTCAAGCGGCCGCTTAACCCAGTGTGCACTACCCAGCATCTTATTTCAAGCTGTCTTTTAAAAATTTGTTTATTTATTTTGAAAGAGTTACAGAGAGAGAGAGATCTTCCATTCGCTGGTTCACTCCCCAAATGGCTACAACTGCTGTTAAGGACTGGGGCAGACTGATGCCAGGAGCCGGGAGCTTCATCCAGGTCTCCCACATAGGTTGCAGGGGTCCAAGGAGTTGGGCCATCTTCTGCTGCTTTTCCCAGGCCATTAGCAGGGAGCTGGATCAGAAGTGGAGCAGCTGGGACTTGAACCGGCGGTCATATGGGATGTTGGCACTACAGGTGGCAGCTTTACCCATTACGCCACACCACTAGGTCCCTAAGCTGTCTCTTAAATGCTAGTCCTCTAACCTGGCTAAATCGGGGAGTTTAACCCTCCTGATGCCTGGGCTCTACTGCCAGGACTTCCTATGTAATTGGTCAAGGACGTGGCCTGGGCACAGAGATGATTCTCTTCGTTTTGTTTTCAATAAAAAAAGTGTAAAGATTATTTGTGACGATGACGTCTGCATGTAGCCGAGCGTGAGGACGTTTGTTATCGGTTCTCTGCTGTTAGCGACAGCAGGACAACCTGCGGGTGTCACAACCTCGTTAGCAGCCGCGCTAAGCAGAGCGCTGGGACACTGAAGCTGGAAAGCATGTTAGAAGCTGCAATGCGACCTGCTAGGCTGTTTTACCTCCTTTTCCCATTGGGGGGGGGGCGCTTGCCAGGCACTGGGCATCTTGGCAGGAGTACCCTGGGCAGACGCTGACCCCGAGTGTTTGTAATGCGACACTCACAGATGTATTTATACAGGGCCTGTGTTCAGCATTTGTCATCACTGTCACTGAAAATGATTTCCTGGGTCAGCGAAATGACTTTCAAGCCTGACCCTGAAGATTCCAACTTGCCTATTTGCTTATTCTGGTTCAAGATGTGGTGTCAAACACTGCCCTACCAGCGGGTCCTTTTCACATGGAGCTTGCTCAGGTTATGGTGATGCCAGAGAGAGACGCATTTTGATGCTGGCGGGAGTGGCGGTGTTGACGGCAGGGGAAGCAGAGGCAGGCCTTACCTTCCTGGGCCGTTCTCTTGCATAAGTCGGTTATCCAGCACTGAGTCCTCAAAACAGGAGGATTCCAGGTACAAATGTCTTTGGGTGTCCACAGCAGAGATTCTGATTCTCACACACACACAGCAGCAGCAGCCAGTGTACCCAGCTCTCTAACGTACAGATTTTTAAATATACTGAGCTCTAATTAAAGTGCACAGCAGCAATGCTTCATTTAACTCTTCATTACAGGTGCAATGTGCAAAGCCTCTTGCTGAAGTTGGAACAACCGCCCCATCATGGTTTTCAGCCTGTCTCTTCCTCAGTAACCCAAGCATTTGCTGGTTTACCTCTTGATCAGCATTGCTGTAGGGTACCGGAAGCATGGGGGTCAAATGCTGGTATTCTCTAAGGAGAATCCTATTTTAAAATTAGATTATGAAGACACTCAGACAAGACGATATGCCTGGGCAAACGGTAGCTGGATAGACGGCCTAGTGCAGACTGGGGAAGATGGCGTGCACCTGCTTTCATTAAACTATCTGATTGTGTGCTGTGGGCTGCTGTTCACCTTGAACCTTGAGCCAAGTTGTGTTTTTAAAGCCAACCTTGGGACCGTGGATTTCCCTCCAGAGATATGAACAACACAGAGAGGGCCATGGGCCTGGTTGTCAGGGGCTCTCCTGACCAGCTTCCTGGGAGGCAGCAGGGACATCGAGTAGGGTAATTGGATGGACTTCTGCTCCAGGCTTCCTCCCCGGCCTGTCCTAGAAAGTGAACAAGCAGATGGGAGTGCCCCCACCCTTCTTGCCCTTCAAATAAATTTTTAAAAGTTTAAAAAGAGATAGTAATAAGCAATGTAAAATTAAAATGTAATTTTTTTTAAAAGTCTGACTGTGTGGTCTCTGACCCATCCAAAGCATCTAAAGCTCCATGAACGGGACAGTCCCAAGTCCTTCAATAGCCCAGATCAGGACGCGTAGACTTCAGATTGCTTGAAGCCTTCCTCCCGGTGCTGTCTAAATCCGTGCATGCTCAGGCCCTGCCTTGCTCATAGCCCTCGGATTACATTTCAGCAATTCAGAAGGCTGCACACTCTGTCTTCTCCTTTGAAATATATATATATATATTTAAGATTTGTTTATTTATTTGAAAGTCAGAGAGAAGGAGAGGCAGAGAGAGAGAGAGAGAGAGGTCTTCCATGCAGTGGTTCACCTCCCAATTGGCCGCAACGGCCAGAGCTGCGCCAATCTGAAGCCAGGAGACAGGAGCTTCCTCTGGGTCTCCCACGCAGGTGCAGAGGCCCAAGGACTTGGGCCATCTTCCACTGCTTTCCCAGGCCACAGCAGAGAGCTGGATAGGAAGTGGAGCAACCAGGACTCAAACCAGCGCCCATATGGGATGCCGGCATTGCAGGCAGTGGCTTTACCTGCCACACCACCTCCCCCACTCCTTTCTAATTGGTGAACTTCCACTGTGTCTAGGATGACATTGAATAAAATCCCAGTTAGCCAGGATCTGAAGGCCAATTGCATAGTGCTTCTCCCCCCCCCCCCCAACAATTAACTACAACTTCTAGCGCCTTCCAGGACACATCAACCTATCGGATGGGAAGGAAGTGGCAATCACCATCTCACATTTGACAGAGGTCCTTTATATGTTTCGGAGGCTCCCCGTGTGCATCGTGTGTCACAGGGGAGGCCGAGGAGGAATCACCCCAGAGGGCTCAGTGACTTGCCTGGGGACACAGAGCAAACCAGCGGAGTTGGGAGAAAGCTGGAAGCAGCGGAGTTGGGAGAAAGCTGGAAGCTGTGTATGTGTGTGTGTGTGTGTGTGCACGCATGTGTGTGTTGGGGGGGAGCTCTTCTGTGCACACAACAGCAGGAGGTGCATGGGAGCTCTGACAGACTACAGGACGGGGCAAGGCAAGGCGTAACTGTAAACAGTGTGTGCCAAGCACCGAGCTAAACCCCAGGATATTCCTGCCACCCCTCCTTCACATCTGCACACCCCTACACATGCACACAACCTCCTTCATGTGCACCCCCACCCCACCCCCACGCCTCCACACCCTCCTGATTCCCTGCCTGCAGTGCAGAGACGGGATTGGGGCCATCCTCCCAGCAAGGATGAGAAAGGAGAGCCTGAGAGTTCTGGAAGCCCCTTTGTTCCGTGCCGAGACAGAATCGGATGCCCCAGGGGAAGAGGCGATCCCGGGGATAACCCAAGGAAGGAATCACCAGCGCCCAGCTTCCCCTCGGCAGGGGGTCAACCAAGGCTGATTATTATTGTTTTTCTCTGATTCCTGGATCCTGCAGACCTCAATTACAAAATTGAGGAACCCTCGTCCGGGTTGGAGAGAGGGGACGTTGTTTTGCTTTGTGAGCGCTGCCCAGGCTCGCAAGACTGCAAAATGAGATTCCATTTGGAGGGTCTAAGACTTCGGAAGATGACTCAGTGGGGGCTGCTTCATAACTCTAGATGCTTGCAGACCAGGGGAGCCTCTTTGAACTGGTTTAGCATTTCAGAGCTTCACATGTTAATTGTATGCAAAGAAATAAAACACTTAAGCAAACTTCAATCTAAGGAGATTTGCATAAAGGATTAAGGCCCATTGGCCCTCGAAAGTACTCTTCCCTCTGAAAATGGGTGCGCTCGCCCGTCCCCCCACCTCCTTTGTGCGCTCACTGAAGTCCGATTTAATCCAGCTTTCTTCATTCACACCTTCCCTCTAAACCTCCCAGGCTCGCGCTTTGAGAGTCCCAGATCCTTCTCCTCCCGAAATGAAGGGGGGCTTTCCTTTCATTAATTTCTCTAAGAAGATTACCCAGTGCTTGTTTGTTGTTGTTGAAGCAACTAATTTCCCTAAAGCTCTTTGTTTTTCCAACTGGTTTACACTTTAATGCCCTTGATTGAATTTCAACAACAAGGGATCAGCTTGACCAGCCAACTCTCTTTAGGAGGAAAAAAGAGGGAGAGAACTCGGTGCAAACTATTTTAACCAGGGGCCTGCTTTAAAATATACATCTTCAGCCACTTAGACAGTTTTCAAAGTGATGTGTCCTAATTAGCATATCATTCAAGCCTTGTTTCCTTCCCGAAGTCAAGGTGACCTCTGAAATTATTATAGCGGAAGCCAAGGGGAGCGGGACAGCCCACACCTTCCTGTCCAGGAAATTTTGCTTTCTGTTGCCTTTTGTCCTCTCTCTCCCTCATTCTTTGTGTCTAGTAGTTCTTGTCTCCAAGAGTCCAAGAGAAGGAAGCAGAGGGTAGCTCCTTCCTAAAAACTCCTGTCTCTACAATTTGACCAGGATCCAAAAATGGTAGCATCCTCTTGGTTTGGAAATGTCCATTTGTTTGTTTGTTTGTTTTTAAGAAGCAAACCAGGAGCGCTGTGCAGAAGCTAAGTGGTAACCTTCTCCACCCTGATTCACAGCCATTTAAACATTTGTGCCAGTTAATTACCATAATTGGTTTGTTTAATTAGCATGAGGAGCACTGGCGCTTTCACACAGGGATGCCTCTGTTGACTTGGCCACGCTGTCACTGTCACCAGGCACCCCCAGGACACCAGCCTGGCTGCTGAGGCTCGGTGTCATGGCGGTTTCACTGAAGTGGACTTGAAGCTGGGCTTCCAGTCTCTGGGGAGTATCCCCTGCCTTAAGCACCTTGAAGATTGACCCTTGAACTTTCTAAGCCGAAAAGGCTATTGATAGTCTGTACTTGGGGTCCCGGGCAGCAGCTCCTGGTGCAGCAGTGGGCTCCCCAGACTGTGGGGTGCAGCATCTCAGAGTCTCCTCTGGGGCGGGGCACCCCCCCAGACACACAAGATGATTCTCTACTAAGTACAGTGGATGGCCAAGCCTTAAATCCCAGGGAAAAATTCTTGAGTGCCTACTGTGTGCACGCCAACCTACTAAGAGGAGCTTCACACGTGGGCAGAGGTCATGAAAGAGGCCTTTGGGACATCCACAGATGCAGAGTCGGGCCCCTCGGTGGGGAAGGAAAGTCCTGAGAGAATTCTGTGAAAAACAGGCGATTTGGTCTCCTGTTAACTTTAGGGCAAAGACCTACAGATGATTGTACAATGTTGTGAGCCATTGGTTCTGCATGGTCATGGATTTCAGATTAGATTCGTCTTCAAAGCGCCGGAAATGGACAGAGAGGGAAATTCTCTGAAGCCACACCAACAAAAGGAACCAACCCCACACTGCAAAGGTGAAATACTATAGGTTCCCAACGAATGATGTTTGGCTCACTGTAAGATATTCCAGGGGCTGGAACATCAACATCAGCACAGCTCTGGCCATGGCAGCCATCTGGGGAGTGAACCAGCAAATGGAAGACCACTCTGTCTCTCTCTCTCTCTCTCTCTCTGCCTCTGCCTCTCTGTAACTCTGCCTTTCAAATAAATAAATAAATCTTAAAAAAGAAGGGAGGGAGGGAGGAAGGGAGGGAGGGAGGAAGGGAGGGAGGGAGGCGGCGCTGTGGCGCAGCTGTTTAACGCCCTGGCCTGCGGCGCCAGCATCCCAAATGGGCACCAGTTCTAGTCCCAGCTGCTCCTCTTCCGATCCAGCTCTCTGCTGTGGCCTGAGATAGCAGCAGAAGATGGCCCAGGTCCTTGGGCCCCTGTACCCATGCAGGAGACCCTGAAGAAGCTCCTGGCTCCTGGCTTCAGATCAGTGCAGCTCTGGCCATTGCGGCCATCTGGGGAGTGAACCAGCGGATGGAAGATCTCTCTCTCTGTCTCTGCCTCTCTCTGTAACTCTGTCTTTCAAAATAAATAAAATAAATCTTAAAAAAAAAGGAAGGAAGGATGGCATGGGGAGGAAGAGTATAGGAGAAGTGTGTTCCAGAAGAGCCGAGATGCATAGACAAAGGCCTGGTGGGGGCCAGGGGCACCATTCAGAGGTCCCTGGTGTGTCCACTGCAGCAGAGGGTGAGGAAGAAGAGTCAGCTGGGGCAAAATGCAGAGAGCAGACCAAGGGTTTTGATGGCATCTTGAATGCTTGCTGGGTGCACGAGAGCAGAAGGGCAGGGTCTGTCCCCAGCAGAGGAGCCCTAGGCTAGAGGAGGCCTGGAGGGTGTATGGCACCCTGGCTGTCTTTGTGAAAGGAGCGAGGGAGGAAGAGAGGGCGACAGCCCTCTGGTCACTAGAGAGAGCTGTCTTTGCACTCCACTCTAGGTAAGAAGTCACTCTTTCAGTCATTCATTTCTTCCAGGAATCTACTTTTTAAAGAAGATTCATTTATTTATTTGAAAGGCAGAGTTACAGAGAGGCAGAGGGAGAGAGAGAGAGGTCTTCCATCCTCTGGTTCACTCCTCAAATGGCCGCAATGACCAGAGCTGCACCAATCTGAAGCCAGGAGCCTGGAGCTTCTTCCAGGTCTCCCACGCAGATGCAGGGGCATAAGGACTTGGGTCATCTTCCACTGTTCTCTCAGGCCATTAACAGAGAGCCGGATCAGAAGTGGAGCAGTGGAGTTTCGAACCGGTGCACATATGGGATGCCAGCACTGCAGGCGGCGGCTTTACTGGCTATACCACAGCGCCGGCCCCCCAGGTATCTATGTTGAGCGCAGTCTACTTACCAGGCATTGATTTAAGTCCTACTATAGAGGAGCACATGGAGGTGAGAAATGCTAGGGAGGAAAGTAAAGCATGGTAAGAGAGAGTGTGACGTGGATTCACAGGAGGCATGGCTATTTCATTGAAGAGTGTCAGGGCAGACTTTTCTGATAAGATAGCATTTGGAAAGAGACCTGGGAGCAGGAAATGATGGTGTGAACCATGTGACTATGTGGGCACAGAGCAGCCCATGTGGCAGAATCAGCCAGTGCAAAAGCCTTGTGGCGGGAACACCTGTGGCAGGTAGAGGTGCTGTAAGCTCACCATGGGCGGAGAGCCGTGATTGAAGAGAGATGATGGAGAGGAGATAACAGGCGTGGCAGCCAGGGAACAGAGCAGGTGAGAGCTTGGGGTCCTCGTTGGGTGTGTTAGTCTGTGTGACAGCAATGGCCACTGCACGGTTCTGGGCAGAGGAAGGTTTTAAAGGACACGACGCATGGAGGCCAGCTTGAGTCCCTGATGCCCCACTTCCCATCCAGCTACCAGCTAATGTGCCTGGAAAAGTCATGGAAGACGGCCCAAGTGCTTGGGCCCCTGCCAAACACATGGGACACCTGGATAAAATGGCCAGCTCTTGGCTTCTTGGCCAGGGCCTAGCCCCTGGCCATTGTGACAATTTGGAAGAATGAACCAGCAGATCTCTCTCTCTCTCTCTCTCTCTCTCTGTGTGTGTGTGTGTATCACTCTGCCTTTCAAATAAAGACATAAATCTTTGTTTTAAAGGATATGACGTGGAAGCACCTTGAATGCAGGAGGCTACATAGAAGGATATTACAACAAACCAGGCAAGGAATGACAGTGACTAGGGCTAGTGGCAGTGGATGGGGAGGGCACATTTGGAAGGTAGAACTGCCACAGTTTGCTGATGAGTTGGATATGGGGTGTGTGAGAGAGAGAGAGAAGACGTAAAGATCCTTCTAACATTTGAGGGCATACATTTGGCCTAGTGATTAAGACTTCAGTTAAGGGGCTGGTGCTGTGGCGTAGCAGCTAAAGCTGCTGCCTGCAGAGCTGGCATCCCATATGGGCACCAGTTCAAGTCCCGGCTGCTCCACTTCTGATCCATCCAGTGGAAGATGGTCCAAGTCCTTGGGCCCCTGCACCCACGTGGGAGACCTGGAGGAAGCTCCTGGCTCCTGACTTCAGATCAGCCTAGCTCTGGCTGTTGCAAACATCTGGGAGAGTGAACCAGCAGATAGAAGACCTTTCTCTCTCTCTCTTTCTCTCTGCCTCTGCATAACTCTGCCTTTCAAAGAAATAAATAAAGCTTAAAAAAAAAGAGACTTCCATTCAGATGCCCGCATCCCATATCAGAGCACCTGGTTAAATGCCCAGCTCTGGCTCCCTGCTAATACAGACCCTTGGAGGCAGTGGCTATGGCTCAAGCAATAGGGTTTCTGCTTCCCACGTGGGAGACCTGGACTCCTAGCTCTTGCTTCCTTTGGCTGGTTACGAACTCTTGAGAAGTGAACCCACAAATAGGAACTCTCTCTCACTTTCCTTTCCTCCCCTGCCTATAAAATAAATCAATCAAAGCTTTTTTAAAGCATTAAAACACACACACACACACACACACACACAGGGGCAGACACTATCCTCAGAAGACCCAGGTAGGAGTCCTGGCTCCCCACTTCTTAGTGTGTGACCTTAGTGTTGAACTGCCGTGAGCCTCACCGTCCTCATCTGTAAAGTGGGGGTGATGGCCATTGAGCCCATGCACTGGAGTGTAGCAAAGGTGTGGTGGATACGGGACCAGTGCTAGGCTACATGGGCCATTTGTGGGAAGCTGAGAAGTCACCACTTCCTCTCGGGGACACATCTGCGTGCAGTTGGTGGTTTGGGGAGCAGAAAGTGGACTAACCTTTAGCCTGCTTTGGTCTCTCCTGGGCATCTTTGGCGGAGTATCCTCTGCCCAAACCATGCGCATCGAAATGCACCTGCAGCCCTTTCAGAACTTGGTATGGACCGAGTAAATAGTCTCCAGTATTACAAAGCAGCCTTAGCAAGCCTTCCCCGGGACCACGGCAGCTGGGAGCCAGGCTTGCCTTTCCTCGCCTCTCGGTGGCCCAAGGCTCCCGGAACATCATGTCTCTGCACTCACACAAGCTCACCAAAACAGGGGTGGCCCTGCACCAGGCTTCTCTTGTACTACGTCTGGGTGATGCGGGGGAGGACGGGCACGGCCACAGAAACTCCCAAGTTCTGGTAGCAGCTGGTGGTATTTCTGAACTGGTAAAGAAGGGAAACTAATTGTCCCAGGTCCAGAAAACGGCTTGAGGCCTCCTAAGCGCCCCCATCAGACGGGCAGCTGGAGCAGGCTGGGGAGAGAGCCGCACCGCGTGGGCTGCCCGGGACCATCTGGGCAGCACGGCTCGTTCCGGGGCTCCGCCCGCCCTGCTTGTCATCCCCAATCATACTGGCTCTAATCCGTGTTTTAATTTACTCTGCTGGTGCAACACCCGTGCTGCCAGGGCGGTCCTCGGGGCCCCCTCATTCCTGCGGCTGATGACAAGGCGTATGCAAAAGGCACAATTATTCACCCACCAAGGTGACAGAGGAGGCCTCTGCCTGGGATGAGGTTTCCAGCTCCTAGCATTTTCATGTCAGTCGCTGAAGCACTTTGCAGCTTGCAAACAATTCTATGGAGACCCCTCTTTTTTTTTTTTTCCTTAAAGCATTTTGATCAGAGCAAGTGATGAGACTTCAAGCGGCGGCCGGCTGGCCGGCCATCGATTCTCCAGGCTCCCCTTAAGAAGGGCTGCGGCATCCTCTCCTCCTATCAGCTGGCTTATTGGATCTTTTTTTTTAATCAAATAAGATTCTCTTCTCCCATCTCCTCCTCCTCCTCCCACATCCCCAACCCTCGCCTGATGGCATCAAACAAAGGAGCTATGTCAAGCTTGGCCTATTAATTCATCCAGATTTGGCATTGTTTATGTTCGCATGTAGAGCGCATTCCAAAGCACCCAAATAAAACAGCTCAGTGTAGCCCTCAGCTCCCGAGCCCACGATGCATTTCATTTGCCACGGTCCGAGCCGTGTTAACAATGCCTTTCATTTTCTTATGGTCTAAAATGATTTTCTTTCTGCAAGGCCCATTTTGAGAGAGAGGAAGAGAGAGACGTAGAAGGAGGGGAACGGAAGAAAGGGAGAGAGACAGAGACGGAGAGACAGAGACAGAGGGGGAGAGAAATGGGGGGGTTTGGGAGGCCGAGAAAAGAAAACCACTTCTCTTCCCTTTTCAGGGTATCATTTGCAATTTAAAGCTAACCTGCCGAGGGCAGAACAATGGCACGGCCCATAAAATGGTCCCGGCTGGGGGGCCGCATGCGAATGAGGGTGATGTCGAGCTATTTAGCTCTTTGTCCTTTCATAATATCTACTTAATGCACTTCAATAGCGGCGGATTGTTAGCAGCACGGAGGATTCTATTAAGTTCTTCCCAAAGCCCTGCTATTCTCCTCCAGCTGTTGAGAGCCCGGAGCGGTCAGCTGAGTCTGGAGTGGAATCTTCCAGAAAACTCCTCTGGAAAATGGGTCTTTGCCAGCAATCAGACAGACCCCACCGGCTTTCAGACCTGTGACGGCAGCACCTTGCTTGGAACTGCTTTCCTGCCGTGGAGCAGAGCTGGCCCCCGGGAGCTTCCGCCCCCCCCCCAACCCCCTCGCGGTCTATAAACTACAAAAGCTGCATGTTCCCCACAATCCTCTTGCCTCCAAAGATGTGGGGACACATTTTGAGAAGAGTTTAATGGTGCTCAGTCCTACTTTAGTGAGAACAAACGATCCATTTGTTCTGATTTATAGGCGTCGTTGTTTTGAGGGAACCAGCCGCCAGTTAGAGTTCAGGCTTAATCCTACATCTTTACGTATTTAATTAAACAGTTCATCAGCTCAAACTGGCTGTGTGTAGCCAACACTGTAACTTCATTTGCAGATAGGAAACCGTCTCTGGAGCCCTGGAAAGGGGTGGGATCCTGCCTCCGGGCGATTCCCGGCCAGTCAGCTACTAGGACCAGAGAGGCCCTCTTGCACACCCAACACTGACACCATAGGATTTTGCTGGGCCAAACAGAGCCGTGCGGCTGCCTGTGTTCCCTCTCAGGGCTTTTTATTTTGCAGGGCCTAGCACGGTGCCTGGCACACAGAGGTACCAGCTCCTCTTGGGGCACGACAGCCATTTGTGAATGAGTTCTAGATAAGTCATCCAGGAATCAAGTCTTTTCTCCAGCCTTGAATTCTGATTCCTTGTGGGAATCACCCTCCCTGCAGACGTGCCAAAGCCAAGGGGTGGGGGTGGGGGGGTGGACCTGCTTGCCTGTTGCAGCAGGAGAGACGGCAGGCAGAGCGGGCCTGGACTGGAATCCGTGAGCCCCGGCTTCTGCATCACTGGCCCAGAATGGGCCGAGCGCAGGCGGGGAGGGGGCGGGGGCTGCGGGAGGGCGAGCCTGGAGGGGCGGGGCCACAGCAGGGTTTCACACAGTTGGCTTGAAGAGGCAAGCACTAAGCTGTCTTTTCAACCATGGTAAACCCCGTCCATCTGGCCACCCTAAAACTCTGTTAGCTTCTTCCCCTTGCCCAGGGCTGATTGGAGCTCCTGGAGCAGAAGTAACGCCGTGAATGGGGTAAACCCGGGCCACTTGAGGGTATTACATTTCATTTCATGCTTGACTTCATCAAAACTGGGGGAATGAAATGTACACCTTTTTGATGTTCTTTTCCCTGCTGTTTAAAGAGAAGAATCTTAACCCATTTGATCTTCACATGCACCCGGTAAATGACCAAATATGCCAAGCTGTGAAAAGCAGAAGGCGGCCAGTTGCCAGGGGGTGCCGGGCCACTGGGAAAGCACTTAATGCAGCCGGCTTCAGTGTGGAGCCCTGGGCCCTGGCTGCACGTACAGCCTGCCCCCGAGGAGGCTGCCGGGAGGGACTTGGTCCAGGAAGAGGAGGACTGGGGAAAGATGTGGTCGTCCTCCTTTCCAGAAGGGGGGAGGCAGGGCTGGAACCTGTTCCTGTTTGTCCTCAACATTTTTCCTAAGTGCCCCCCCTCCCTGAAGACTTCCCACCCCCTCTCCACTCCTGGATAAGAAGCGGCTCTGCGTGTCCTTAGGACAGCTAGTTAACCTCTCTCTGGGTCTCAGTTAACTCGTCTGTGAAGTAGGGGGGGATGAGTATAACTCTGACCTCATGGCTTCGATGCATGATACATGGTGCTTGCTTAGCCTGATGCCCGGCACACGATTCCTAAGAAATGCAAGCTATTCCTGTTATTGCTACTCTTTTTGTCCTACTCTGGGCTGCACTGTGTTACCACCCCCCCAAATTCATATGCTGAAGCCCCTAAACCCCCAAATGATTTGTATTTGGAGATAGGGCCTTAAGGGGGACAACTCAGGTTAAATGAAGTCATAAAGATGGGCTCCTAACCTGATTGGATGGCTGCATTGACAAGAAGGAAGGGCCTTGAGAGTGAGGGTTTAGGGTTAGGAATGGGGTTGGGGTTAGGGTTAGAGTTCGGGTTGGGAGTTAGGGTTGGGGTTGAGGTTAGGGTTTATGGTTGGAGTTAGTTAGAGTTAGGCCATGAGAAGACACAGCCAGCAGGTAGCATTCTGCAAGCTAAGGTGAGCGCCCTCACCAGAAAACCAGTAGGTGAGCACATTGATCTTGAACTTCCCAGCCTCCAGCCCCATGAGAAACACATTTCTGTTGCTTCCATAGCCAGTGTATGATATTTCGTCAGGGCCGCCCAGGATGACCAATGCACTAGAGTGCTCTACTCCTGTTTGTTTAGGCGTCCAACTCCCCAGTGAGGCTCCAAACTCATTAGAGTAGACCCTATGACTCATGTGACTTTGTGTACTGTAGCTTAGCACGGTGCCTGGTATACAGTAGATGCCCAATAAGTGCTTGTTAAATACATAAACAGAGGGCACAGTTCTGTGTGGCTTTTTCTTGCCCTATTTGTCCACTTCCAAGTCACCTGCCCTCTCTGTGTCTCGAGTCTCTCCACCTGTCATACACTGGTTTGCACAGGATGTTTTCCGGGTTCTTGGAGAGCGAGCGTCTCCCTTTAATCAACACTGAGCTGGGGAGAGCAGCCCAGGACGAGTGGAAGGAAGCTGCTGTCTTCCTCCTGCCAGGCAGCAGGCTGAGGCTTGCACACGACACCGAACCACCAGGAAGACGCCATGATGTGCCCCTCCACAGCCTCTGTTGGGGTTAGGAGTACGCAGGCTCAGAACTGTGCAAAAGTGGGTCTCACCCTGTGGGCTCCAACTCACCCAGTGGGGTTGCTACCAGACTGCCTGTTGAGAATTCATGGGGTTGGGGTAGGGATGTGCATCTTAGAGTCCTGAGCTCAGAACTGACCTTGGAATATGTTGTCCATCTAGTCAGGTGGTTTCAACACTCTTCCATATCCCAACACCAGGAAAAAATGCTTGTTAAAACTTCTCATGCCCCAGCTGCAAGCTCTGCAATCTTTTTTTATTCATGGTGATTTTTCTTTAATTAAAATTATTAACTAAAAAGTATTTAGATACAGAAAGAGACAGGCAGAGAATTGCCATCTACTGGTTCACTTCCCAAATGCCCCCTGGGGCTAAGCCAGGTGGAAGCAAGGATCCCAGAACTCAACCTGGGTCTCCCATGTGGGTGGCAAGGACCGAAAAGCTGGAGGCACCTTCTGCTGCCTCCCAGGGTGCACGTTAGCAGGAAGCTGGAATTGGAAGCCAAACTGGGACTTGGCACCAGTAACCCCAGTATGGGGTGCAGATGTCCCAAGCAGTGTTGTAACCACTGTGCCATTTAACCTGCTCAGTAAGGAGTTGCTCTGGCTGGGAGTGCTTCCTCGGTACGCTGCTACCCACCCAGGCTCCCCTGCCACTAACTTGCCTGGACCCTGCACAAGACATACTGACTCTCTGAGCGTCTGTGTCTTCATCTCTGACAGAAGAGTAATAAACATTTGCATCTCCTAGAGAGAGACTTGCTTCCGGGAGCCGCCTCTCTGTAAGAGTCCATCACTGGGACCCTGAGCTAGGAGTGTACCCCTAAGCCCTCCCAGGCAGCAAGTCTGCCTGAGCAGAACGCTCGAAGCAATCTAAACATTTGCACTGTGATAGGTCTGTGTGCAATGGACACTCTGCGGCCATCAGAGCCAAAGACTGAAAGTGGAAAGGTGCAAAACCATGCAAAATAAGTCAGCAAGGTAGATGCAGAGCATACACCTGTATTAAATGCAGCCATCTGGCCTAGGAGAACTGGAGCGGGCTCTGGTGTGGACTCCCACCTAATCGCTTCATTTTGTGACTTACCTTCCTTGCCTTCCGCCTTGCCTCTGTTTCGTTACCTGTGCACTGGGGGAGATGTAGTTATCTACCAGGCACTTGCCAATTGTTACAAAGATTGAGTCAGTGCAATGTAAACAAGATTCTTAGCACCGCTCACATAGACATCGGTAATATATGAGCTGCTATTTGTTCTATAGCAGCGTTTTTTTGTTTTTTTTTGTTTGTTTGTTTGTTTGTTTTTAAAGTCAGGTAGCAAAGGCACCTGATTGATAACCAGGAGCACCTATCCTTTCTGCAACTGCATCAACTAACCAGAAGAAAAGCAGCCTAAGGGCGGGGCATGCCCTACATCCTTCCAGAATGGAAAGATGTAGGAAAGCCCTGGGTCCGGAAAGCGGGAGGGAGCACTGTGATAGTCCACATGCTGATGCTGCCCACGACATGCCGCTTTGCCTCATGAGAAAACTCTGCGGGGGGGGGGAGCAGGGGGGGCGCAGCTCCTCCCAGAACTGACCCCAGGGCCAGGTGGTGGGGCTGGGGGGGGGGAAGTACCTGGGGCACAAGCACTGGGAAATCTTGCCCCCTGGGAGCCCCCTTCTGGAGCCTGTGCAGCACAGCGACAGTGGATGCACTTGCACTTCCGGCCTCTACCTTTCTGCCCTCTTCATTTTGCCAATGAAGAGCAACTTCTCCAACAGGGTGGGGCGTGGATGAAGACGTCAGGCAATGATAATACCCGGAGTG
Source organism: Oryctolagus cuniculus (assembly GCF_051225735.1). Taxonomy (NCBI): domain Eukaryota; kingdom Metazoa; phylum Chordata; class Mammalia; order Lagomorpha; family Leporidae; genus Oryctolagus; species Oryctolagus cuniculus. Next base: position 48,425,901 of record NC_142884.1, on the reverse strand, counting down.
CCTACGATCGATCGATCGGTTAACCGTTTGGCTCTCGGGCTTGGAGCAGCCTGCCCCCACTCGTGCCTGGCTGTGGTGCTCTCCAGTGCATTCTGTCACACCGCACTCCAGCGCCAGCCTCTGGGGAGCTCTTACTGTGTGCTGAGTCCTGCGTGGTCACAGAGATTAGCATCTAACAGGTCTTCCACGCAGGATCTACTCCGATCTGCCGGTTTAAGATCAAGAATCAAGAAGTTCAGAGACTCCAAGAGACTTGCTTAAGGTTGCACAGCGAGTGAGAACTGGAGGTGGGATTTTCACCCTCCTAGCCAACCTCACACTGTTCTGCTGAGTCTACATTTATCTTGACAATCATATCAACTCCCCTGCACTGGGGTCCCCTGCTTTATTTATTTATTTATTTATTTATTTATTTATTTATTTATGGTGGAGCCATGTGCAGCAGGTTGGCTCCATGTGCCCAGGAACCCAAATATCCCACCAAGAAAGTTCCAGTCTCTGCCCCACCCCTGGGCTGCACCCAAGTTGTTTTTTTCTCCGCTTTTGTCCAGAGGCCTCATTTCTGACTTGATGAAAACATTTGTAATAGATAATCAAATGCTGATACGCTGCAGAGGGCAATGCCTTATTTGTTAAATATAAATGAACATGCGCACGGGTCTCCAGTGGCAGAAAGGCAAAGGGTTTGGAGGCCTTTTCAGGGGCACAGGCTGAGCCCCAGGAAAGAAAGCTGGGGGTCCCTACAGGGTCTCGTCTAGGACGGTGATCGTGCGACAGCTCTTGTGTGACAAGATACATAGTTTCTTTTCAGCAACAGGCAGATTATCCGTTACTATAGTTTCCCTAATGCGCAAATGCAGCCCCGGCCTAAGCTGAACAGAATAGGTTAAAAGTGCCGAAGTTTGGCCCCGGGAACCACATGTTGAGAATCAGACAGCAAACAAAGCAAAAAGCACATCTCCCTGGTCTTTGATGTCTTTTCTGAGGGATGTAGACTGAGAAAAATACAACCAGTGCTCAGGCCAGGGGCTCGATGGGGCCCTGCGACAATGGCCAGCCAAGTGGGAGCCGAGCACAATGGCCAGACAATGTCCCCAGCCCAGGCGGGCCTGGGCACGCCGCTGACAAACCCCCGCTGGAGAAGGCATTGCAGCCCCCGGGGCCTCAGAAAGTCCTGCTGGTCTCCCCAGCCCGGTTAAACCGCCCGCCCGCCTTCTAAACCAGGCGTTTCTGCGAGGTCCCACTTGGGAGAGGCGACTTTCTCACCCAAGAACCCTCCCTGTCCCCGTCACCTCAGCCACCTCCAGCCCCAATCTCTGGCTGCTTTGAATTTCCCTACGTCTATCTGCGTAAGCATCTTCCCTCCGCCTCCAAAAAGCCAGCAGCATCCCCCCCACACCCCGCCCCCGCCCCCGCCCCCGCCCCCGCCCCCGCTCCGCGAATCATTCATCACTGCTAGGAAATCCTGCCGGGCACACCCCTTGGAGGCGACACCTAAACGAGATTAAATGAACCACTCTCGATGCCCGCAATGTGGGCTTCTCCTCTCTGGCCCAGATCTGTTTATGTCGTTTTGCTTTTTATTTACATTTAGGGAGCGAGACCAGCGAAAGAGCGAGCGAGCATGCTGGCTGCCGGTCGCACTGGGAGATCTCTAGGCGATCCCCAGCCGGTGCATCTGGGAGGAGAAGCCGGCGGCAGATTACAGGAGAGCAGAGTGGGAGAGAGGGGACGCAGGCCACGGTCAGGCTCATGGAGTTCTGAATGTTTTTTGGTGGTTGTTGCAGTATTGTACTCCCGGTTGTCATTAGTTCTTTATAATGTTTCATGAAAAATATCTAATTGTAACAACTGTATTCCTTGAGTGAACATATTCCCTGAATGGAAGCCCTCACAATGGCCATAGGATAACTGTCCTTGAATTTGAGTCCTTTGTGAGCTAGCAAGAGGCTTACCGTGTGCTGAATTAGCAGGCATATTAACGGGCAGATGCAATGCGGCCATTCTTCAAGCTCAAAGCTTCTTATGCAAATACCCCATGAATTCGGTTCAAAGAGCTGCCTTTAAAATGAGCTGAGCCCACCCCTCTCAGAAGGGACCCCGGGAGAAAGTGACATGAGAAAAGTTTAGACACTTGTTTTTATAACTGAACATGATCTTGTTATCATAATCTGATCCCGGGCACTTGCACGCCCGGCTTGTAGGATTTTAAACCCTTAACAGAGAGAGATAATCTCAGCCTTTGTGGGGGTGTGGACAGAATCCCTGCGTGCAGCAAAGTTCCTGCTTTCTCCGACACAACTTTTCATGATAAAAAGCTTTTATCCTATGATAATCACCGGGCGGATTTCGGTGGGGTTCAGAAGGTGGGTAAAAGCCAGTGGAGGCGAATTTTTTAAAAATGGAAATAACCGAGTCTTCAGACAAACCCCCAGTCAGCTTGCATCAGCCGTCAGGTCTCCGATAATAAACTGGCACCTTGTCACCTTGCACCCACTCCCAGGAGGCGGAATAGTGTGACTGCCAACTCTGCCGGGGCAGCAAATGGTGCCGGCATTTTCCTCGGTCCACAGTCCTCTGTACATTTCAGCACATTCAGTTCTCACACATGCCACCCGTGATGGAACTCCTATTATCATCCCCATTTCACAGCTAGGAAACTTGAGGAAAGAGGGATTAAGTAATTTGTCCAGGCGCTAAGAAATGCCTAAAGCCTCTAGGGGAAAAATCCACTACAGACACAGTAGCCAATTCCAGTGAAAGGGGGCAACTTCCCCAAGGAAACTTTTCTTAGCAAAGAATTTATGCTCCCCACCTTCTCTTCTTGATGAGCAGCCTAACTTAAATGAGAATCTGTGGCCAACTGGTTCCGATGAGCCCGTCCTCCCCCACCTTCCTCCCTCCCTCCCTCCCTCCCTCCCTCCCTCCCTCCTTCCTTCCTTTTTTCCTTCCTTCCTTCCTTCCTTCCTTCCTTCCTTCCTTCCTTCCTTCTTTGAAAAGCAGAGTGGCAGAGAGAAAGAAGTAGACACTGAGATAAAGAGACATCTTCCATCTGCTGGTTCACTCCCCACGTGTTTACAGCAGCCAGGCTTGGAGCAGGACAAAGCCAGGAGCCAGGAGCCCCATCCTGATCACCCCCATCTCAAGTGCAGGGGCCCAAGCACTTGAGCCATCATCTGCCGCCTTCCCAGGCACATTAGCAGGAAGCCGGATTGGAAGCAAAGCAGCCAGGGACTACAATATGGAATGCCAGTGTCCTAAACCGCGGCTTAACCCACTGCACCGCAAAGCCAGCCCCTATTCTTTGATTCTTTTTTTTTTTTTTTTGACAGGCAGAGTGGACAGTGAGAGAGAGAGACAGAGAGAAAGGTCTTCCTTTGCCGTTGGTTCACCCTCCAATGGCCGCCGCGGCCGGCGCGCTGCGGCCGGCGCACCGCGCTGATCCGATGGCAGGAGCCAGGAACCAGGTGCTTTTCCTGGTCTCCCATGGGGTGCAGGGCCCAAGCACCTGGGCCATCCTCCACTGCACTCCCGGGCCACAGCAGAGGGCTGGCCTGGAAGAGGGGCAACCGGGACAGAATCCGGCGCCCCAACCGGGACTAGAACCCGGTGTGCCGGCGCCGCTAGGCGGAGGATTAGCCTAGTGAGCCGCGGCGCCGGCCTGATTCTTGATACAGTTCTAAGTTTATAATTAAAAGTATTTTAAAGGAGAATACAGATTTATTGGCCCTTCTACATGTGCAGCATTGTCTTTGCATACAAGCCTGAACTCCACAGCACAATGAAGTCAAGAACACTGGGACATCACACCATAGATTGAAAATCAGTTATGTTGTTTAACAAGCAGTGACAGATTATGTGGTGTCCTTATTAACAGGTGTTTTCTAACTATTTACTCAGTTTGATACATTCACTTATTCCTTATGCCCACACCGGGCGATGCTAACCTTATACTTTCCATTTTAAAGCTGAGGATGCCAAGGCTCAGGGTCAAGGCTGAGATTGCAGCTCAGGTGTGCCAGCCACCGTGGGGTGCGTGATGCTGCGCTCTCACCACGTTCTCCTGACCCTCCCTCCCCTCTCACAAAGTGAATTTCAGTTGCTTCCTTTACAGGGTCTCTATCCCTCTTCCCTCTCTGCTAGGAGTTTCTGGTTAATTACATCATTCCTTGCCTTGTGTTTCCCATGTGTGTGTGAGAGAGAAAGAGAGAGAAGGAGAGGGACAGAGAGAGAGAGAGAGAGAGAGATGCAGGTGCACACTTATGTAGATGGGTGTGTGGGGGGAAGATGGAGAGGAAGACAGAGAAGGGACAGGTGCAATATGGTTTCCGTCGAGGGAGGACCTCAAGGCCAGATCTCGGCCAAGGCCTAGGTCTGGGTGGATGCCTCCAAGACATCCTCTTCCCTGGACTTAAGACCCTAAAGGTTGGCTACTGGAAGAATCCATTCACTAGAGGGAAAGTCACATCTATGCTGTTCAGAATTCTTAATGATAGCAACAATAGCAATGAATGAGGATAAGACTATTAATTGACACCAGTGACTGATGCCCTCCTCTGCCCAGGTATGGCGCTAAGGTTTTTATGTGCTTCACCCACTAGCCTTACACGAGCCAGCACATTTATGCTGCAAATATGCATAAAATTAGGCAATTCTTGGGAGCATTGGATAGGCACAGGGGAAACGAATGATGGATGTTGTACCAGCCTCCTCCTGCCACCTAACATGCCCTAGATGGGCTGCTTAAGTGACAGAGATCAGTTTTCCCACAGTTTTGGAGGCTGGAAGTCCGAGATCCAGGTGGCATGTTGGTTTCCAGGGAGGCCTGTTTTTATGGCTTGCAGGCAGCTACCCACTCCTTCTCTTCCCCTGGCCTTGCCTCTGTGCACATGCAAGAGGGAGAGGGAGAGAGAAAGGGGGCGCTATGGTGTCTTCTAGGAGGGACATCAGTCCAATTAGGGCACCAGCCCATGACATCATTTAACCATCATTACCTCCTTAAAGAGCCTGTCTCCAGAGTCGATCACACTGGGGCGTATGGCCTCCATGTATGAACTGTGGAAGGCGGGGACATCATGCTGTCCCTTGGGAATGAGGACCCTGGGGCCATTTTTGAAGATGGTAGCAGGCCAAGAGTGAACAATTCTAATAAAGAAGACATAAGCAGACACACTGGTTGTGTTTGGATGCAGAGCACTTTTTTAAAAATGGGGAGAGGGGGACGGTGCCACGGCTCACTAGGCTAATCCACCGCCTGTGGCGCCGGCACACTGGGTTCTAGTCCCAGTTGAGGCACCGGATTCTGTCCTGGTTGCTCCTCTTCCAGACCAGCCCTCTGCTGTGGCCAGGGTGTGCAGTGGAGGATGGCCCAAGTACTTGGGCCCTGCACCCGCATGGGAGACCAGGAGAAGCACCTGGCTCCTGGCTTCGGATCAGTGCGGTGCGCCCGCCATAGCGGCCATTGGAGGGTGAACCAATGGTAAAAGGAAGACATTTCTCTCTGTCTCTCTCTCTCACTGTCCACTCTGCCTGTCAAAAAATAAAAAAAAAATAAAAAAATAAAAATAAATGAGGAGAGGGGCTGGTGTTGTAACCCCGCGGGTTAAGCCACCTCTTATCACGCCTGCCTGCTATCCCAGAGCACCAGATTGAGTCTCAGCTGCTCTGCTTCCTATGCAGCTCTCTGCTAATGAGCCTTGGAAAGCAGGGGAGAATGGCTCAAGGGCTTGGGACCCTGCCACTCACGTGGGAGACCCAGGTGGGGTTTCTGGCTCCTGGCTTCTGCCTGGCCCAGAGCTGGTTGTTGCAGGCATTTGCGGACTGAACCAGCGGATGGAATCTCTCTCTGCCTTTCAAATAAATACAAATAAATAAACTTTTCAAAAATGAAAATGGGGAAGGAGAACACATCAAAATCTGCATTTCCAGCTTCTTTTAAAAATGGGAAACTCTGGCAACACTGAGTTGCATGCCTGGTACTTTGTGTTGGGGACATTCCCAAGTCCCCACCACTCCCTAATGAGCAGGCGCAGGATTGCTCATTGAAAGTTAGGGGTTAACTATGACTCCAAAATCGTATGATTTTTGGATTTAAGAGAGAGAGTGTTGTGCACGTCACTGTTGCTTTGTACTCCCCCAGTAGGGTCCACGGCAGCTTCCCCATAATGAATCACACTGATGTCTACAGCACGATGTAGAATACTCACACCGGGCGATAAGTAAAGGCTTTTCAGTAGGGCTCATCTCTTCTGGGCTGATTTTGCTGCCAAAAAGATGAGGTCAGAACAGTTTTGGTCACAGATGATTTACGGCAAACCTGCAGTGCCCAGAGCCTTGTGGACTTGGGGGTTTCAGGTGAGCAGCTGTGGTCCTCTTCCCCCTGTGCCGGCTTCACTCAGCTGTGTGCCATCCTGGCCGCTGAGACATCTGAGTTTCTAACAGTTGAAGTCAAGACGATGGTGTGGGGTTGGAAGGACAAACACAAAGGCTCGGAGGCAGGGCTGTGTTGGGTAGATCTCAGAGACATCTGCTGGCAAAGGTACAGTGAATCAGATTGCCTTTAAAGCAGCTCGGGGAGTGGGAGCAGGTGTTGTGATGCGGTCGGTTGGGAAGCCCGGATCCCTTATCAGAGTACCTCGGTCAAATTCTGGCTTCTCCCTGCTTCTGATCCAGCTCCCTGCTAATGCGCCTGGGAGGCAGCAGATAAAGATTCAAGTGCTTGGGTTCCTACCACTCATGTGAGAGACCCACATGAAGTTCCAGGCTCCTGGCTTTGGCCTGGCCTAGCCCAGACTGTTTGTGGGCTTTTGGAGAGTAAATCAGAAGATGGAAGATCTCTCTCTCTCTCTCTCTCTTTCTGCCACTCTGCCTTTGAAATGAATAAATATTTTTAAAAGGATACTTTTGGGGAAGGGAAACATACTTCAGAAAATTCTTCAGGATAAAAACATGAAGAGAGCAGGTGTTGTGGTGCCGAGGGTTAAGCTGCCATGTGGGGTGCCCACATCCCCTCTTAGGGTACCTGATTCAAGTCCTGGCTACTCTGCTTCTGATCCAGCTTCCCGCTAAAGTACATTAGAAGTCAGCAGATGGTGGCCCAAGTACTTGGGCCCCTGCAACTCATGTGGGAGACCCAGATGGTGTTCCAGGCTCCTGCGGTCAGCCTGGCCTAGCCCTGGCTGAATATAGGCGTTTGGGAAGTGATCCAGCAGATGGAAGATCTCTCTGCTTCTGTTCCTGTTTCTCTCTCTGTCATTCTGCCTTCCAAATAAATAAATAACCATTTGAAAAAAATTTAAAAAAAGAAATGAGCGGTCAAGTCACAGAAAAGAACCTTAAAAACATGCTGGTAGGCTACATGCTGTATGGTTCTGGTTGTATGACCATCTGGAACAGGCAAAGCCATGGCGACGGCAGGAAGATCAGTGATTTCCATGGGCTTCAGGGAAAGCAGGGACAAGCACAGAGGATTTTCAGGGAAGTGAGAGTCCTCTGTAGCGTGCTGTCATTGTATGTTTGTCCAAACCTACAGACCGGGTAACACCAAGAGTGAACTTTAATGTAAGCTGTGGGCTTGGAGTGCGATGAGTCCAGGCCATCCATTTATCTGGTGTTGATGATGGGAGTGTGTGTGTTGGGGCAGGGGTCATATAAGCAATCGCTGTGTCTTACTCTCAGTTGTGTTGTGAAACTAAAACTACACCAAAAAATAAAGTCTTAAAAAATCCAAAGCAAACTGTTCCTGCCGTGGTCTCCTAGTCTTCACTAAAGCTCGCTTGGGACCATACGCTCTGCCTTGAGCTTGGCCACTGGGACGCAGGTTGCACTGTCGCTGACGTCATTATCCAAACGCTATGGCCTGCGTCCCTCTGCTCTGCCACATGAGTTGGAACAGACAGGGATGCCACAGGGCCATCAGAATTATCTTAACCAGACAAGTCAAAGGGACTCACAAACACAGGAACAAACTCTGTCAACCGTTTCAAGGAAAGTCAGGTTCCAAAGGGAAAAATCAGACCCCGATTATTTCTTTATTGTTTTTCTAGATATCAAAATCACATTTATTTACTATTTAAACAGATCATTTCCAACAACAGGATCAGATCAATGATTGTCCTGGCTTCCCAGCAGGGAAGAAAAGAGATGGTGGTCTTTGCTCTCAGGGAACTCGGGATTTTACTGGGAAACTCCTTAGTCAATTGCTCCCGCAGAGATCTGAAGGCAACTGGTCCACTGCAAGTGCCCTTTACAAAGAGGAAACAGAGGCATGTCTAGTGGGAGGATTGGTCTCATTCCTTCATCCAGAGTTAGCGTGTTTCATGACTTTTTTTTCCCCCCACAGGCAGAGTGGACAGTGAGAGAGAGACGGAGAAAGGTCTTCCTTCTGCTGGTTCACCATCTAACGGCCGCTGCAGCCAGTGCACTGCGCTGATCCGAAGCCAGGAGCCAGGTGCTTCTCTTGGTCTCCCATGTGGGTGCAGGACCCAAGCACTTGGGCCATCCTCCACTGCACTCCTGGGCCACAGCAGAGAGCTGGCCTGGAAGAGGAGCAACCGGGACAGAATCCAGTGCCCCCACTGGGACTAGAACCCGGAGTGCTGGTGCCGCAAGTGGAGGATTAGCCTATTGAGCCACGGCGCGGGCCATATCATGCCTTTTTATGAGCAAATCAATGTGAACACATTGGCTATTCCCTGGAAGAGAGATCATCCCTTTTGTTTGGTTGATTCTGCTGCAGTTTTGCTTGACCATCGGTGTAGACAGGGTCTTAGGAGACGGCTGTGGCCTTGCCTACAGTGCTTGGGAGGAGTCTCGACTTTCCCCAGAGTTTTTCCTGCAGGGTAATTGGAAATTGTGGCTAACGTAGCATGGCTTTTCAAATTGAGTTGAAAAGTTCATCAAAATGTCATTAATCTGCTGCACATAGTCTTTCTTGATTAAGTCAAACTTGTGTCTGAGCGTTTATTTATGAGACAGAGCTCTGCAGGGGGTGGTTTGGGCACCTGTGGCCTGACATTAGGTAGAGAAGGGGGTGAGCATTTGACACCCAGAGACTCTGAGACCTACCCAAATGCCATCACCACTCACTCCCAGACAGGGGACCCTCTCTGGTTCACCCAGGCGATTTCTTATCAGTCAACAATTTTTGATGCTAAGTTCAGGTGGGGATACATAAAAGAAATCTGTTGTAAACTTAGAGTGGATTTAGCATTATTATTTTTCTACTTGAAAGGCAGAGCAAGACAGAGAGAGCGCGAGAGATCCATCTTCTACCCATTGGTTCACTCCTCAAACACCTGCAGCAGCCAAGACTGGGCCAGGGTGGAATCAGAAACCTGGAATTCCATCTGGATCTTCTACATGGGTGGCAGGGGCCTAATCAGTTCAGCCATTATTCACTGTCTCCCAAGAAGCATTAGCAGGATATGGAGCAGGAGTGGAGCAGCAGGGTCTTGAAGCAGCAGCTTAGATATGGGATATGGTGTCCCAGGCAGCAGCTTGACCAGCTGTACCACAATGCCCTTCATGTGGGGTGAATTTTTTTTAATTCCATCATTTATTTGACAGGCAGAGTGAGAGAGAGAGAGAGATTGACAGACAGTGATAGACAGCTAGACAGAGCTTCTATCTTCTGGTTCACTCACCTAATGTCTGCAACAGCAAGGGATGGAAGAGGGCCAAAGCCAGGAGCTGGGAACTCAGTCCAGGTCCCCCAAGTGAAGTCTAGAACCCAACCATGGCGGCCAACATTGCTGCTCCTCAGGCTTTGCCTTAGCAGGAAGCTGGAATTTGGAGCCAGAGCTGGGATTCAATTCCGGGCACTCCAGTATGGGACACAGGCATGCTAATTGGTGCCTTAACCACTAGACCAAATGTTGACCTTTTGAGGTGATTATCTGGAAGAAAGTCTTGCATATTTCAAGCTAGCATCAACCCAAATCTGATTTTTCTTGGCTATCCATAGAGAGTAGTCACCAACAGAAGGCCCTGAGCTGTCTTCCTCACTTTGCTGTGCTGTGACATTGGCCAATGAGTCAGCCCAGAGCTCTGCTCTACGGCTGCGGTAACAATGATAAAAATGACAATGATGATAGCTATGGTTATGTGCCAGCCACGTGGCCTGTGCAGTATCTAGGGGAGAGGAAGAGCAGCAGCCTATTTCCTTGAATGAGAAAATAGAGACTCTCAACAGGTAAGTTCCTAGGCTCAGGGTCCCAGGGTCAATGTCATCTGAGTTTTGAATGAAAGAAAAAAAGTGTTCTGTCACTTGGTTGCATGAGTGAGGTTTGCCCCTACCCCCACCAAGTTATTTTCTTTTAGATAGAGCAGACATTTCTCATTACCCATAGGGTCACTTCACCCACTGGCCCCTTACTCTGAGTGATATAATTTTTATTGGCTCGGTCATGAGTCACAAAACCAATGTCAAATAGACAGTGCACGTGATCCTGCTGGGAGCTGCAGGGGTCAGAGCCAGTGAACGCCACCCTCCAAGAAAGGCCACCGGGGCTGGGAATGGGCCCTACCTGTGGCCATCTCCCTGCCCCTTGCATCCTGCCACACCCCTGCCCATGCCACGGGGATTCCAGAAAAGGTGGGAGCTGCCAAACCTGGCTTTGTGTTCTGCTGTGGTTTCCTGTTGGTCATGGTGGTGCAAATGTGGCAGGTGGAGTACCTGGATCTTCCTCCAGCAAGCTCAACACGTGTCATCAGACAGCATGCATTTACGTGGGGTGAGCTTTCCGCAGAGAGAGCAGACCCATATTTCTGGTGCTCCAGCAGCTATGGTGGGCTCCTGACTGCTCTGGGCCAGCTGCCACCAAGCATCTCAGGGCTCAGCAAGACTGGTTTATGAGCTTCTGGGTCCCCCAAAGACACCTTGATTAATGTCCGACTCCAGAGTGTGGCTCCTGTGGGTCAAGTTCCCCACGTGTCTTGAATATATTCTGCAGGGAGAGCAGGGGCCTTGAGTACAGATGCCTGGGTTTCTTTGTGCTTGTTTGTTTTTATTGCTTGGATTCTCCTCCTGCTCCTCTTCATTTCCCCTCCCTTCTTCTTCCTCCTCTCTCTCCTTTTCCTTTTTCCTCCTTCCCCCCCCCTCCTCTTTTGTTCTTCCTTCTCCTCCCTCTCCCTCCCTTCTTCCTGCTCAACAATTTAAATATACTGCCAGGTTTCACAGGGCAAAGGGGCATGCATCAGCACCCTCCTCCTTTATATAAGACAGACCACAGTTACTGAAGGCATTTTGCCTTTTAATTGCTGGGTCTGGCTTTTGTGAGAGACAAAGACCCTAATCAGAGCCAAGATAAGCGAAACCAGGAATGCATCGTTGGCTTGTGCAGGCTGAAGCCATCGTCACGGCATAGACAGGATCTGGTCTCTCTCTGGTCTGTCGCTGGGTCCTTATCCAGGGCACTCATTTGTGTATGCAGTGGCTTCCAGCAGCCCTGCCTCACCTGCCCCCCTCACCATATCTTTTCTCCTAGCAGTCGGGACCTGTCTCTGATTGGCTCATATCCAGCCAAACGCCCAGCTCTTGGCCAAAAGCTGTGACCAGAGGATGCAACATGATGACTTATTTAACTCGACGTCATATCTTACCCTTGGGACCCAGAGAGGGGTCAGCTTCTCCCAAACCGCATGGACTGAGACATGGGGTTAGAAAGATCCTCGAAACACTCCGATTTTGCCTTCAGAAGAAGGAGAGCCATTGCCCAAGATTAACTTCTCTCTACCCAAGACCTGGCATCTTAAGTCACCTCCTTGAAGGAATAACCTGAAACATTCCCACCACTGGGAAGGCGGAGCACCGCTGCAGGAAGTCAGGTTTTCTCCATCTTTTATTCTGGGAGCTTCAGAGTATAGGGGAGGGCCTTGCTCCAATATCATTCTATTTTTTAAAGTTTTATTAATTTATTTTGAAAGTCCGAGTTACAGACACAGAGAGAGAGAGGGCACTTCTATCCACTGGTTCACTCCCCAGATGGCTGCCACTGGCCAGTGCTGGGCCAAGCAGAAGCCAGGAGCCAGGAGCTTCTTCCAGGCCTCCCACAAGGGTAACAGGGACCCAAATACTTGGGCCATCTTTGCTGCTTTTCCCTGAGCATAAGCAGGGAGCTGGATTGGAAGTGGAGCAGCCAGGACTCAAACCAGCGTCCATATGGCATGCTGGCATATCAGGCAATGACCTTACCTGATTTTTTTTTTTTTTTTGACAGGCAGAGTGGACAGTGAGAGAGAGACACAGAGAAAGGTCTTCCTTTGCCGTTGGTTCACCCTCCAATGGCTGCCATGGCTGGCACGCTGTGGCCGGCGCACCGCACTGATCCGAAGCTAGGAGCCAGGTGCTTCTCCTGGTTTCCCATGCGGGTGCAGGGCCCAAGCACTTGGGCCATCCTCCACTGCACTTCCTGGCCACAGCAGAGAGCTGGCCTGGAAGAGGGGCAACTGGGACAGAATCCGGTGCCCCGACCGGGACTAGAACCGGGTGTGCCGGCGCCGCAAGGTGGAGGATTAGCCTAGTGAGCCACGGCGCCGGCCCCGACCTTACCTGATTTTAATAAGTACACAAAGTGTCCTTCTAGAACGTCCCTGCTAGCCACCTACGTCACTAACTCAAGTGCCTGTGAGAAATGGGACAAATGGGGGACACATTGCTCAAGTTTCTCTCTGATTTCAAGAATAGTGCTGCTTTCTTTTTTATTTAGCAAGGAATTCCTTATCTTGGTGTAAAAACTGTATTTTTTTTAAACTAAAATGCTTAGTTTTAACAATTCTAAATGGAAGTACCATACGTTGTCAACAATGCTTTCTATTCTCTGGAAACTCTAACCTTTACAGCGCAGTCACATCCATTATTATTTTCAATTCATGGGTCTCAACCAAGGACAGTTTTGTCCCCAGGGGGCTTTATGGCAATGTCTGAAGGTGTTTTTGGCTGTCACAACTGGGACAAGGTTGCTAGTGGCAACAGTTGGCTAGAGACCATAAATGCTGCTTAACACCCCACAGTGCACGAAACAGCCCTTACAATAACAGAAGTGCCCAAGTAGACAAACCCCGTTCTTGACCCTTGTAACTCTCCAGGTGGAAAATAGAACAGAGGACACGCTCCCATGTCCCTGTGTGACATTGCCCAGAGAGGTTGTATGAACTAGGAGTGCCTTTTGCTCTGAGAAACAGAAAATGCAATCAACAGTGCCTTTAGCCGACATTCCTTTTTCTCCAATAACCCCAAGTCCAGAGAGTGGCAGTTGCTAATGTGCCCCCAGAATCCCTGGTCCTATTTTTCTTATCTGTCATCCCTCCTGGACTGGCTTTTATACTCACAATTGTCACTACGCAGTTGTAAGAGACTTTCCGCAGTTCCCAAATCATGTTTGCAGAAAGAGGGAAGAATGGAGAGCAAAGGGTAGGACCAGCCACTCTGGGGCCTTCCATCTGGCGATCGGAAGCTCTTCCCACACCACCTTCTTCTCAGTAGACTTCTGTTTATAGGTTGTTGGTCAAGGCTGAGTCACACAGGGCCGCCACCTGCTGCAAAGAATGCTGGGAGAATGAGTAGCTGGCTTTTCTGTTGCACAATGGGAGGAGGCAAAGGAGGAATAACACTGAGTTAGGCAACCAGTGGTGTCCGCCACGGTGGATAAGGCCTTGCTCTGGGTCCCGCAGCTGATCGAGGTCGGTCTAGGACTCAGGTGCTGGGTACCCGGCTCTGATCTGGATTTCCTCTGATGGGTCAAGCGTCTGTAATGATTGTGTCTCTAGAATAAGCCCAGGGAAGGCCTTCTTCTTCAGACATCTCACAAGTTCCATGTAGCTGACCAGGAATTGTCTGGATATCCCCACCACCTTTGCGCCCGGAGGGTTCTCACGGGTCTGCTTAAAAGTGCAGTCACTCTGCTGGTAGAAACAGCAATGCCTCAATCCCAACAGTCCTGAAAACAGTCCTGCTGTTTGCTTTGGATCTCAGGGAAAAGCAGCTCAGAAGAGTCAGCACATAGAAAAACCCAACCAAACCGCCTACCTAGAAACTTTCTGGGTGGAGATGAAATATCAACAGAAACGGGTGCCACAGAGAACTTCAACAAGTTCATGAAAAAATGGAATTAAGAAATACGTGATTTGGGTGCAAAAACTGTGAAATCCATGCATGATTTTTTTTCATAATATGCACTTTGAAGAGACTTATTTATTTGACAGTTTGAGTGACAGAGAGAGAGAGAGAGAGAGAGAGAGAGAACACTCCTATTTGCTGATTCACTCCCCAGAGGGCCAGAAAGCCAGGGCTGGGTCAGGCCAAAGCGAGAAGTCAAGAACTCCATCTGGGTCTCCCACATGGGTGGCAGGGGCCCAAGCCCTTGAGTCATCTTCCACTTTGTTCCCAAGCACATTATCAGGGAGCTGGATGGGAAGTAGAGCAGCCAGGACTCAAGCCGGCACTCCCATATGGGATGTTGGCAAAGCGAACAGTGTGGCTTAACCTACTGTGCCACAAGGCCAGCACCCATAATACACATTTTGCACCAACTTTTTGAAGCCCTCTTATGGGGCTGGCGCATGCCATATAGGCGCCAGTTCCAGTCTCGGCTGTTCCTCTCCTAATCCAGTTCTCTGCCATGGCCTGGGAAAGCAGCAGAGGATGGTCCAAGTCCTTGGGCCCCTGCACCCATGTGGGAAATCCAGAATAAGCTCCAGGCTCCTGGTTTTGAATCAGCCCAGTTCTAGATGTTGCGACCATTTGGGGAATGAACCAGCAGATGAAAGAGCTCTCTCTCTCTCTCTCCCTCTGTCTGTAACTCTTACTTCCCAAATAAGTAAATAAAATCTTTTTAAAAGATCTCTTATATGTATAATTTTGAATTTTTTTTGCAGCAAAAAAAAATAAACTTATCTTTGAATTCCATTTTCCATGAACTTAGTTAAGCATGCTTCTATTTATATAGGTCAGTACATTTCGGTTACAGCCTTTTATTGAGTGGCAAATTCAATTTAGCATTAAGGAATACAGAACAGACCAGTGCAGACAGCAACGCACCAGAGCACACTGCACATGCAATGGCCACGATCATTGTGTGACTTCTGCTTCAGGTTGTGGGTGTGTGTCTGTGTGTGTGTGTGTGTGTGTTATACCACAAGGCACCATAAAATGCATTTCTTCTGTGGGCCCCAGTCAAAAAGTTTGAAAAACACTATATCCTCTTTGTCTACAAAGGAAAGAGTGGATGAAGTGGAGGCAGGCATTGCCCTGTCCACAGGCTGGGCTGGAGCTGCATCCACTTAGGTTGTTAATGAATTGTCCTGCTTTCTAATTATCTTGAAAGCCTGAGTGAAGGGGACTTTGCTCGAATCTAAATAACCCTCCTGCCACTCTCCGTCTCTTCGGGCCGAGCGGCCAGTCAGCCTTGGCACCTCCACAAGCTGGCTCTGGTTAATTAGAGCCGCTGCTCCCCGTAGACAGCCCTTCTCTGGCGTTCTAATTCCCTGGGGTCTGCGCCTCTGATGTGTAGCCTGGAATCCTGGGTAGCCTGTCTCTGAGAGCTGAGGAGCCAGCGGAAATGTGGAGACAGAGAGAGAATGACGGTCTTAAGACCTCCTTGGAAATGGGGTTGGTCTGGATTTGGGGTTCGCTCTTGGGCCCTCCCTGGCCCTGACTGGAGTCTATTACATCAGGAGTGAGCTCATTAAAAAGGGCTTGTTGCCAGCATCTTACTTGCCTGGCTTGAGAGATGCCACTTGCTCCTCACCCACGCGCGATCTTTCTTTCCTTTGACACCTCTGCTGCAAGGTGTGGCGTGGAGGAAGGCAGCAGGCAGGAAGGGCCCCCAAGAGAAAACACTTGGGAAAATACCCCGGGGGCTTCGCCTCGGATGTGGCAAGGCTGGTGATGTCCGCTCATTTGGTTCTTCCACTTGCAGAAGATGAGTGAGATCGAGCACAGGGAGAGATTGCCCTGCCCAGCTCGGCACAGATCTCCTGCAGATCAGCAGAGCGCAAGCCTGCGGTGGCCCTCCGTGACGTCACACACCACCGCGAGGCATGCACACCTGCACTCGGGCGTGGTAACAGGCGTCGCCACAGGCGTTCTCTGCAGCTGACTGCATCTTTCCCTAGGACTCTCGATCTTGTCCACTGCACTGTCTTCTGGACTAGGAAAGTCTCCTGGGGAGGAATCGAAATCCACATCAAGTTCCCAACAGAGGTGTTTCTTCAGCCTGCAGCCTTGCCTTGTCGTTCCGGGTGTGGTCCATGACCTCGGTGATTCCCTGGGTCCTCCCCGAGCAGCCCTGGTCATGCCTCCGGTGGGATGGCTGCTTCTGTCTGGCCTCAGGGACTTGGGCTTGAGTCCGTGCTGAGGCCTTCGTGTCTCCTGGCCCACTGTGTCCCACGGCTTCTCCAGGCCTTTACTGCCGCAGGTGCCTGCTGGCTCTGGACAAGCAGGCCTCTTCCCCTTGACCATGTGCTCCAGCCATCTGTGGTGCTCCAAGTTACAGCTGAGGTCACTGTGTGCGCTGGACCCAACCCTAAGCCACCAGAGGGGTGTTCCCGCTTCCTGTCAGGGGCGGGGAACTTCGTTGACAACCTGACCCGCCTTGTCCCTGGGTGATGAGTAACCTGTTATGTCCTGATTGAACCATGGTGAACTGAAAACATCTGAAGCTGAGAATGCATTCAATATACATAACCTATCAAATACCATGGCTTAGACCAGTGTGCCTCAAATAATCTCTGAATACTTCCATTAGCCTAGAGGTGGGCAAAGTCACCTACCACAAAGCCCGTTTTATGATAGAGAGTCAACACCGCATGCAATTCATTGTACTGAATAGAAACCAGAATGGTTGTGTGCATGTGATTTTGCAGCATCTCAAAGTCAAAACATCATCAGCCAAGGCCTATCTGCGTATTCCAGCTGCACGTTTATACCTCCAAGCCAGCTGTTGGCGTAGAAAGAAAATTTTCAGTGTTCTCTTTGTCTCTCGAGGATCATGCGCTCATCAGAGTCCAATCTGAGACACAAGGTTGATCACTTTACCTCTATTTTTTCCCCTCTGCTTTCCCCAAAACCATAAATGCAGGAACAGAGGAAGCCACAGAATGATGGCTTAATTTCTACAAATATTCTTTCTTGTTCAAAATGAGGGATGTGTGTGTAGTCTTCTAACCATCCCACTACTTCTTTGTATGCTGGTTTTTCCTCCACGGTAAAGAGCTAAACAAATAAATCAGTAGAATTATAGATGCCCATTACACGTAGAGAAGTCGCCCATTGTGAAATGTACTAGAACATTCTGGGCCGGAGGTTGGCTGGCGGGAGCAGAGCGGAGGCTGTCTACTCTCTCGCACCCTGGAGAGGCGGACGGCTCCCGAGCTGGGAGAAGTCGGCTGCTGAAGTTGGAGCTGGAAGTTGTCACAGCTCTGAGCCGAGCCTCTGGTGGCTCCTGCTTCATTAAAATAACAGGGGAAGCCCCTAATTTAGCCAGATTTAATTTTCAACTTTTATAATTCATTTAAAATTTGATCAAGGAGTTAATTTATGACAAGGGCAAAGGGTGCCTTGCCAGCTCATCTGGTGGGCACAGGCATTATAGCGTAATTTATGGTTAAGGCAGCTTGTTATAATTGAGTGCAAAAGGGTGGTTTCTCATCTGGATTTTGGAGTCCCAAGGTGAGTGGAGAGAAGACGGGGTGTACCAGGCTCTCCTGTGGGAGGCGAGGAAGGTGGGTATCAGCGCGGGAGTGAGAGAACACTGGAGAAGAGAAGGTTTTGTTCATATGCCATCTATCAAACGTTTGTTCAGAACATAAAAAAAGGCAGCCCCACACCCAGACCATACTGGGCTTTTTCTATGGCCCCTGGAGCTGGGAACTTACCCTGCAGTAGGATGGGAGAACCCCAAGGGGTGGGTGACCCGTGCACCTTGCAACATGTGATCTTAGAGAAAGCTCTGAGAATTCCAGCCCCGGCAGGGAGGCACTGAGGGCTCTGAACGTGTTTGATAGCTCAGGACACAGCAGGTGTGTAGGGCATGCGTGTGACTGTGAGTCCATGTGTGTTTATCTATGAACATGTGTGACTGTGTGATGAGGAGGAAGGTTACATGTGTGTGCACGGGTGTTTTATTTGCACTCAACTCTTGCAGCAACCTGGCTAACAGGTATGGTCCCCATGCCCATTTTACAGATGAGGACATGGAGGCTCAGAGAGGTCCAAGACCACGCCGGGCTCAAACTGGAGGGGGAGGGATCCCTCTGTCCCCAGTGTCATGTCCTCGGGACTTTGTTGGTAAGTGACAGTTTCTCTGTGCATACCTTAAAAAAGGACCCAGTGGAGAGAATAGTGCTGAGCCGTCAGAATGGAGCGAACGGGGGAAGGTGTGGTGGGTCGCAGGTTCCAGGCTCCCTGGCGTGGCTTGGAGGCAGGCATACGGACCTGAGGGCCCTTTCTCGGGTTTTTCCAGTCACAGCTCTCTGGAAGCGGCTGCGTGCCAGGCCGGCCTGGGTCACGGTCTCCATTTCTGGAGGCCCCTTTTAAATCCCATGTTGTGACAGAAGGGTTACGACACGCTTCCTCTAATGTGGGCCTGGGACGGATGTTAGCCATGCGACTGCATTTAATGTAGTTGCGGTTTTTATGACTGTGCGCATCGTCCTCAGCTACCCTGGCCCGTCTCTCCCCTGGGCCACAGGGAACGGCCATCAGAAATAAATCTGTTCCGTGAAGCAGCGGCATGTTCTTGGGCCTCCTCATTGCAGCTCTGGAAAACGGGAAAGAGGAGCGGAGTTCGAGAGCTTTGCCCTGTGGGCGTCTTACAGGAGCTGGGCTCCCGGAGTGCCAAGAGGGAGCGCCAGAGGGCAGGTGCCTGGAGCTGCTGTTTCATCCACTCCAGAGTGAGGGGTCGTTTGTCCCTGCGTTCTGACCAGGTCAGCTCCGTCCATTCTGTCCCACCCACACTTCCTGAATCCCTACTGTGTGCCGGGCATCAGGTTCGGTGAATAGGCGAATGGCGCATTCTGTGGAGTCAGGGTTTGAGACTGACAATAGCAGAGCTGTTCCTAAGAAATTCATTCTCAGAAAGTCAGCTAAGGAAAAAGCAAAGGAACAAGAACTAAAACAGCAATAGTGGAAGTCACGTGGGCGTTTCTATGGGAGGTCGCAGGCTTGATCTTCCGCATGCATAGCCACTGCAGGAGCTGCTGGTGACTGAGCAAGGACCAGAGGCGTGAAGGAACTTGTCCGAGGTCACACAGCAAGCGACGTGATGGACCTTGACCTCAGTCCAGCACAGCTGGGCTCCAGAACCTGTGAGGATTTCTTTCTTCCGTACGTAAGATGGAAGGGATTACCTGTGGACAGCCGTACACCGCAGCTAGAGTCTACAATTATTTGGCTATGGCTGTTTTATCTCATTTTCACCCTCGAACCACTTTATTTTTGCATGTGAACAATTCAAAGTAAGCTGCAAATATCAATGCACTTTCATCCTATCCCTATCAGCCTGTTATCTTATTCATTAGAGCTTAGTACTTGCTTACAGATTTTTAACACAAAACTTAAGATACAGAAATCTTAAGCACACCAGTACAGGAGTGTTTTTTAATGTATTTTGATTTCTTCTTTAAAAAAATAACTTGCACATCCACAACTGTTCTGCGAAAGCATTACTTTGATATTTATTTATTTATTTGGAGGCGGGATGGGGGCCAGTGCTTCCATCTTCTGATTTACTCTCCTAATGCCCACAACAGCCAGGGCTGGGCCAGGCCAGAGTCAGGAGTCAGAAATTCTTCCAGAGTTTCCCACATGAGTGACAGGGCCCCAGTACTGCTGCCTCCTAGGGTGTGCATTGGTAAGAAGCGGGATTGGAAGCGGAGGTGGGGCTGTAACTCAGGAACCTGATGTGGGGTATGAACTTCCCAAGCAGTGGCTTAACCTGCCACACCACAATACCTACCCCTACTGTTTTATTTTTTTAAAAAAATATAAAATATTTCAAATATTTTGTTATGTGTTTTTTTTTTCAATTTTTATTTCTTTTCATTTTACTTGAAAGGCAGAGAGAGAGAGAGAGAGAGAAAGCTTTTTAATCGACTAATGCACTCCCCAAAAGCCTGGGATCCCCAGGCCAGGATCAGGCCAAAGCCAGGAGCCTTGAACTCTATCCAGGTCTTTCCCTGAGTGCAGGGATCCAAGTACTTGAGCCATCACCTGCTGCCTCCCAGGGTGTGCATCATCGGGAAACTGGGTCAGAAGTTAGAGGACCCAAGATTCAAGCACAGGCGCTCCAATGTGGGATGCAGGCATACAACTGCGGAGGCAAACACCCACACCATCCCACCCATGAGTTTGGACCAACACATACGCACACATCCCTTATCCTGAGAGAGCAAACCATCTCCCCATCGATACCCCCATGTCTCCTGCCAGTCAACTGCAGCCTCCAAATCACAGAAGCAAATGGGTTCATTTAGGCTGCTCTAGAACTTCCAAAACATGACTCACACAGGACTGCCTCTTCAGTGTCAGGGTTTTTTTTGTTTTGTGTTTTTTTTTGTTTGTTTGTTTTTGTTTTTGTTTTTTGACAGGCAGAGTGGACAGTGAGAGAGAGACAGAGAGAAAAGTCTTCCTTTTGCCGTTGGTTCACCCTCCAATGGCTGCCATGGCTAGCATGCTGCGGTGCACCGCTCTGATCCGAAGGCAGGAGCCAGGTGCTTCTCCTGGTCTTCCCATGGGGTGCAGGGCCCAAGCACTTGGGCCATCCTCCACTGCCTTCCCGGGCCACAGCAGAGAGCTGGCCTGGAAGAGGGGCAACCGGGAAAGAATCCAGCGCCCGTACCGGGACTAGAACCTGGAGTGCCGGCGCCGCTAGGTGGAGGATTAGCCTAGTAAGCCGTGGCACCGGCCAGTGTCAGGTTTTTCACTCAACATAGGTGTCTGACATGCACCCCAGTGCTTATGTATACCCATGGTTCACTCCTCTTGCTGCTGAATTCCATCATACAACTATACCTCAGTCTACTTATCCATTCTCCTACTTACCAGTAACAAGGTCCTTTCCAGACGTTTTACAATTATGAATTAAACTGCCGTGAACATTCTCACATAATTGCTTTGCTGACGGCTCCCTTGGGTAAATACCTAGATTTGGAATCCTGGGCTGTAGAGCTCCTGCATGAACAGTTACATTAAAAAAAAATCTTTTCCCAAAGTGATTGTGCCGCTCAACATTCCCACCAACAGTTTATGAGAGTTCCAGTTGCTCCAAAATCCCATCAACATTTAGTGCTGTCAGTTGTTTTCCTTTTGCGTTCTGATAGGTGGGTAGAGATATCGCCACATTATCTGAAGTTGCAATTTCCTGGTGACTAAGGATGTTGAGAATTTTTTCCCTTGTTTCTCGGCACCTACGTATCTTGCTCTGTGAAACATCTGTTCACACTTTGAGTTTGTTAAAAACTGGGTGGTTGCCTATTTGCCTTTGAGTTAGCACAGTTCTTCCTATGTTCCCATCCAGTCCTTTATCAGATACGGATTTTAGACACTGTGGTTTATCCTTTAGGAAGTCCGAGAAGATGGAGACCCTTTGCTTTTTCAAACTTCTCATTCTAACGTGGGAGAAACGTGAGGTCGATGAGAGTCCAGTGCCCCTTTCTGCTGTTGAATAAATACGACGGCCACCACCTGATCATCTCATGAAGCGCCTTCTCTCTCGGTCTCATTTGTTAAGCAGCAGGACGTTGGATGTGGTGCGCTGCACACTCTGGCATAGATGGCGTGAGAGTAAGTTGCTGGGAGAAGGAAAGAGAGGGGGTGGAGATTGGCCCAGGGAATAGGCTGCGTGGAGTCAAGGTCAGGAGGCTGTGTCCTGCCTCCAGCTCCCCCGGGAATAACTCCTCGCATGCACACGCCAGGTCTCTTTCCTGCGGAGCCCTGGGGATTTCGGATCCGAAACAGTCACTTCTGCTGTTCACTGCCTCTGCTCGCTTCTGACACCAGAAAAGGATGTCATCGCCCTGCCTCCGACGATGTCCACAAGGCCTGGCAATTGCTTTAACCAAGAAAATGCCAGCAAAAGTGATTTCTCAGCAGAAAAGTCTGAGAGTCAGCGTGAGTCTCAGTTGCCATGCTCACTTCACCCGTGGGCTGGGTTTCAGAGCCATTGCCGCAATAGAACCCCCTGCTGGTGTGAGCTCTATCCATAGGCGGAGTGTGAAACAAACTGGCTGAGATCCTGTGGCTGTTACTGCGGCGTACCGCAGCCTGTGCTAACGGATAGCGGCTCCTGTCTCTCTCCATAGGCAGCCAAAGAGACATAATGGGATTTGTACGACTCAGCTCTTTCTTCCCTCCTCTTTGGACCCATGTCTTTCCTGTTCCGTGAAACTGATAGTCTGATTACGCTGCAGCAAATGAATAAATAAAGCAGTTGCAACCTGATATCACCACTGAGTTCCTTCTCTCCTCTTGGCCTTATTTTTTAAGCAGCAGGAAAGTGGTTTTGATTTTTAATGTATGATAACCAACAAAGTGAATTAGGGCAACCTTTGATTCAAGCAACGGCAAACAAAATTTAATTCTGTTTTGAAATAGGGATGAAAAAGTGTAGAAATCATGTGAACAGACAGCTTCCCATGGGATCCTAAAAGGATTTGCATTGGCAAGCCGAGCCGAACCTTGCCTGAGAAGGTAGGAGACAAGAAGTACAGCATGCTGCTGTTAGAAGATGCTTCTCTCACGCACACACTTTTCTTTTTAATAAAAAAATTATTTATTTGAAAGAGCTACAGAGAGGGGGAGGGAGAGAGAGAGAGAGAGAGAGCGAGCGATCTTCCATCTACTGGTTCACTCTCAGATGGCCGCAATGAGCGGGGCTGGGCCAGGAGCTTCATCCGGGTCTCCCATGTGGCAGGCAGGGACCCAAGTGCTTGGACCATCTTTTGCTGCTTTTCCCTGGCCATTAGCGGGGAGCTGGATTGGAAGTGGATCCACTGGTAGTTGAACTGGCATCCATATGGGCTGCTGGCACTGCAGGCAGCGGCTTTACCCCCTAAGCCATGGTGCCAGCTCCAGGAGATTCTTCTCTTGAAGATGCACAGGAAGACAGCCCTCAGATCAGTCACTACAGCAGGGAGGGATCAGCCAGCCCCAGTTAGATCCAGTGTCTCCTTCCACCAAGCCCCACAGGCGTGGCTGATGCTTGTCAGTCAGTGGTTGCACATTAATCACCAGCAAATCCACGGTTTCTCAAGTTGATGTGTCCCGTTTAAAACTACAGGTTCAGGGTTGGTGTTGTGGTGCAGTGGGTTAAGCTACCTCCTGTGATCCCAGCATCTCATAGGAACAGCAGTGCAAGTCCCAGCTGCTCCACTTCTGATCCGGCTCCCTGCTAATGTGCCGGGGGAAGCAACAGAAGGATGCCCCAAGTGCTTGGGCCCCTGCACCCATGTGGGAGACCCGGATGGAGTTCCTGGCCCTAGGCTTCAACCTGGTGCTGCTCCTGCAGTTGTGGGCATTTGGGGAGTGAACCAAGCTGATGAAAGAACCCTCTCTCTGTGTCTGTCTCTCTCTCTGTAACCCTGCATTTCAAATAAATTAATAAATAAATTTAAAAAAAAAACAAGACTAATGACTCATTAAACGTTTCAGACTTTTTAGCACATCAAAGAGGTGAGTACATAGGTTCTGACACTTAGATTTGAACATTAAAGAGAAAATAAGAGCCCAGTTGATTCTACACAATTTCACACATATTTATAGCTCACTTACAGGTCCCAGCGATCTTAGTTTGTCTACGACTCTGCCCAAATAAGGTTGGGGTGTGCGGTGAGATCCCAGGAGCTCAGAGTGTCCAAGGAGGAGTGGCTGGTCCATTTTCCCACCAGCAAACACACATCAGCTTTCCACTCTTCTCGGGAGCAATGGTGGCAGCCACGCCTTAGCAACTGTGGCATGCAAATCCAGGCTGTGACGTTTTCAATTGGGATGGCAATTTCCACCCTTTCCCTCAGCGTGGCTTCTTTCAGGGTCTTGGCCTCTGGACCTGGGCTCATTTTTGTGGCTAGATCAATATCCTTTGTGATGGCCCAGCTTGGAGCCAATGGATAATGATCTGCTATTGTGATTACCATTCATTTTGCAGTTTTATTTCCATCAAAAGAGTAAGGCTTAAGGGTTGTGGCCCTGCTCAACTCCCCAGGGTTGAGATCTTAACTCACTGGGCTGGGAACCTCTGATGAACACACATGGAACTCATTTGGTGGCCAGACAGCCTAACAGCAGAGAGAATCTCACTAAAACTGGCTTCTCCGCCAGCCATGGCTCCCAGCCGTGTATCCAGTTAATGACGTGTTGCAGCTACTGGGTGCCAACATGGCTAAGACGTCACCTTCATTATCTCACTGAATCTTCACAACTACTCTAGTAGGTAATTTTTAAAATTTTTAACTTATAAAAAAGACATTTATTTATTTGAAAAGCAATGAGGGAAAGAGAAAGAGAGATGGAGATCTTCTACCATCTGCTGGCTCACTCCCCAAATGACCACAAAAATTAGGGCCGGGCCAGGCTGAAGCCAAGAGCCAGGAACTCCATCCTGGGTCTCCCACGTTGGTGGCAGAGGCTCAAGTACTTGGATCATCTTCCACTGCCTTCCCAGGTACATTAGCAGGGAGCTGGATTGGAAGCAGAGCAGCCAGGACTCTAAGTTGTGCTCTGGTTGGTGAGCCTGCCTAGCAAGCAGTGGCTTCATCCACTGCCCCCAGTAAGGTAATTTTTTTAATCCCCATTTTATAAACAAGAAAAGTGAGGCAGAGAGACCCCAGGTCACTGACTTGCAAGCTTGTAGATCAAACTTGCAGAGTCGTGGTTTGCCTTCAGTAAGCGTGACCTCAGGGTCATCACTGAGATTTAAGAAACTGGGACCAAAGCCAGGGCGCGAGAAGATGCATGAGGTGGGCCGCAGGTCT
Organism: Oryctolagus cuniculus; assembly: GCF_051225735.1. Lineage (NCBI taxonomy): Eukaryota > Metazoa > Chordata > Mammalia > Lagomorpha > Leporidae > Oryctolagus > Oryctolagus cuniculus. The sequence continues at coordinate 48,400,935 of NC_142884.1, read as the reverse complement.
CCAGGCAGCAGGCTGTGGTGCAGAGGGAGCCAGGCAGCCTCTCTTGGTCAAGCCTAGGCTTGAAGTCTTGGGAGAGCGGTGAAAGGCATTAGCTAGGTGATTTCAAGAATTGTTAGTGAATAATCCCCAAGATTGAGTGGAAAATGAAAAGGGAAAAATCATAACAGTGTATGCATAGCACAATCATATTTACATGAAAACAAGTGAATTATACAAGGGACCTTCAGAAAGTTTGTGGTTCTACAACACGTTGAGCATAGGGGTGCCACATGACCCAGAAATGCTGCTGAGAAAACTCGTATCCAATGTACATGGTGACTGGATTCACAACAGTCAAAAAATGAGATCAACCTAAATGTTCATTAACTGATGAAAAGACAAAGTGATATAGCCATACAATGGAATATTACACAGCCACAAAAAGAATAAAGTACAGATGAACCTTGAAAACATTATGCTGCGTCAAACAAGCCAATCACAAAAGGTAACACATTGTGCAATTCCATTTATATGAAATGTCCACAATGAGCGAATCTATAGAAACAGAAAGTAGATTAGTGTTTGCTCAGGGTGAGGTGTGAAGGGTGTGGACGGGGGCAATTGCTAATGAGTACCAGGTTTCTTCTCGGGGACAGAACTGTTGTAAAACCAACTTGCCATAATGATTGCATAACTCTGCAAATACACTAAAAACTCCTGAAATGTGGACTTTAAATGGGCGAGTTTTATGATTTGTGAAATCTATCTCAATAAAGCTGCTATTTTAAAAATCTGCGGAATGTACTTTGTTAATTGTTGCAGACTATAACATTTTAATCATTTTAGATTACAAATGAAATATATTCATTATAAAACATGTAGATAATAGAAGAGGTCAAAAAATTCATGGAAATTCGTATTATGAAAAGATTGCTTGGATTTCAATTTTTTTTTTTATAACCAAATGAACTTATCTTTTTTTTTTTTTTTTTTTAAAGATTGATTTTATTTATTTGAAATACAGAGTTACAGAAAGAGGTAGAGACAGAGAGGTCTTCCATCCGCTGGTTTACTCTGCAGATGGCCGCAATGGCCGGAGCTGAGCCGATCCGAAGCCAGGAGCCAGGAGCCTCCTCCAGGTCTCCCATGTGGGTGCAGGGACCCAAGGACTTGGGCCATCTTCTACTGCTTTCCCAGGCCATAGCAGAGAGCTGGATCAGAAGAGGAGCAGCCGGGATTAGAACCGGCGTCCATACGGGATGCCGGCGCTTCAGGCCAGGGCTTCAACCCGCTGTGCCACAGCGTCGGCCCCTTGAACTTATCTTTTAAATTTACTTTTTCCATGAATTTTTTTGGAAATGTCCTTGCATAGACAGGAATCATTTAAAAATTAAAAATCACCTGAGATTTAAAAATGTATAATAAAATAACAGCTGTTCATAATAAACATCTGGAAAATATCAAAGAATGTAGAGGACAGTTAATAACATAGAGGACACTACCTGAGGTGCCCAGTCCCTCCTTCTCTGCTAATGATCAGTTTCATCAGCCTTTACATAGGCCTCTAAGCGTTTGGCATGCACATAAAGTATGCAAAGCAAATAGATATATACACACATATAAAATATATATACACATATATAAATATATACACATACATATATAATGTACACAAATATATATACATATGCACATATGCATATAATTATATGTCTATATCCTTTGAAAACGCGTTAGAATGGGGAGGCAGGCATTTGACCCAGTGGTTAATATGCTGTGTGCATTCCATATGAGAGGGCCTGGGTTCAAGACCTGGCTCTGCTCCCAATTTCAGCTTCCTGCTGATTTGCACTCCGGTGCAGAGCAGGTGACAGCTCAAGTAGCTGGGTTCCTGTCACCTACATGGGAGACCCAGAGTGAGCTCCCAGCTCCTGATTGTAGCCTGACCCAGCCCCAGACATTTGGGGAGTGAATCAGGAAATGGGAGAGCCCTCTCTCATTCTCCCTCCCCCCCCCTTTCTCTCTCTGACTCTTGGCCTTTTAAACAATTAATTAAAAAACAACTGGACTAGCATCATATACACACTTACAACCTAACCTTTGGGAAAGCGGATGATTGATCTTGGAGAGCCTTCCCCGTGATCACCCGTGGATCAGGTTCATCTTTTTAACAGCGGCATAATGTTCCCCAGGGTATCAGCCAAGGGTCTCCTTGCTGGTTGTTCTTCTGTTTTGCTTTTGCTGACACTGCTGCTAACATTGTTGAGGTAACTAGAACACTGGAAAGCAGGAAAGGTCATTTAATCAATGTCCCCCCAAAACGTTAATCTTGTTTCCATTTAAACAGCTAATTTAGGGGCGGGTGTTCACACAGTGGTTGAGGTACCTGCATACCCTATCAGAGTGCTCTCGGTTCAATTCCAGCTTCCTGCTACTGTGCACCCTGTAAGACAAAAGCTGATGGACAGCTCAAGTACCTGGGCACCTGCAGTCCACAGGGAACACCCTGACTCAGTTCCCGGCTCCTGACTTCAGCCTGGCCCAGCTCTGGTTGGCGTGAACCAGTGGATGGAAGATCTCCGCCTATCTCTCTGCCTTTCAAATAAATGTTTAACAATTAAAGTAAATAATAAAATTTTTTAATGATGATTGATTTATACCCATGTTACAAAACTGAAGAGCAGCACAGGGTGTTCAGTCAGGGAAAAGTCTGCTTCTTCTGTCCCGGTCAACCAGTCCTCATGCCTGGGGCCAACCACTGGCACCAAGCTGGAGACCCCTCAGGAACCTTCAGGAGAAATCTGCTCCTTTTATTTGTTAATAAACTTATCCTTTTATTTTAAAAAAGATTTATTTATTCGTTTGAAAGGCAGAGTTACAGAGAGAAAGAGAGGGAAAGAGAGAGAGAGAGAGAGATCTTTCATCCTCTGGTTCACACTCCAGATGGCTGCAAGGGCCAGGGCTAGGTCAGACGGAGGCCAGGAGCTAGGAGCTTCATTCAGGTCTCCCACATGGGTTCAGGGACCCAGGCACTTGGGCCATCCTCCGCTGCTTTCCTGGGCGCATTAGCAGGGAGCTGGATCAGAAGTGGAGCAGCTGGGACTTGAACCAGCACCCACATGGGATGCTGGAGTCATAGGCGGCAGCTTCACCTGCTGCACCACAAGACCAGCCCCTCGAACAATGTTCTTAAGTGAGTGAGCAGTGCCTTTGACATTGGACTCCTCAGGGTGCTAGTACAAATGAGTACCTCAGTTCTTAGAAGTCAAGGCGGAACATATCCTCTTGGGAAATATCAAATATTAGTTTTAAAAGTGAAGATCAGGCCGGCGCCGCGGCTCACTAGGCTAATCCTCCGCCTAGCGGCGCCGGCACACCGGGTTCTAGTCCCGGTCGGGGCGCCGGATTCTGTCCCGGTTGCCCCTCTTCCAGGCCAGCCCTCTGCTGTGGCCAGGGAGTGCAGTGGAGGATGGCCCAGGTGCTTGGGCCCTGCACCCCATGGGAGACCAGGAAAAGCACCTGGCTCCTGGCTCCTGCCATCGGATCAGCGCGGTGCGCCGGCCGCAGTGCGCCGGCCGCGGCGGCCATTGGAGGGTGAACCAACGGCAAAGGAAGACCTTTCTCTCTGTCTCTCTCTCTCACTGTCCACTCTGCCTGTCAAAAAAAAAAATAAGTGAAGATCAAATAGCTCACCTATCCCAGAATTAGGCAGTCCAGGCAAATAGCATTTTGGAACTCTATGAAGAACTTTATGTTTGGGGTGGTGACACTGGCTAGGAAAGATATAACTACACACACACACACACACACACACTCACAGGCCCAGGCTGGTAAGGTAGAAAGTGGCCAGGATTTTGACAGGCCGCACTTGAATCTCGGCTTCATCTTTTCCAAACCTCGAGCCTAGGTTAGGAAAACACTCAGAACTGCTACGTCCTGGGCTGTGACCTGGGGATAATACCACGCCCCTGCGGTTTCATCTGCAGCAGGACAGGGACTAGGTGAAGCCACGGAGCCACTCCTCTGGGAACCCTATGTAAGACGATGCCCAAAAACTCAGCCATCAAGATGAACAACATTGGGCCAGGGGTGCGGTGCTGTGGGTTGAGTCACTGGCATCCGATAGCAGTCCCACCTCCTCTACCTCCAGTCTACTTCCTGCTACTTCCTGCACCTGGCAAGGCAGCAGAGGATGGCCCAAGTACTCGGACCCCTGCATCCACTGGGAAACTCCGGCGAAGCTCCTGGCTTTGGCCTGGGTCAGCCCCAGCTGTTGCAGCCATTTAGGGAGTGGACCAGCAGATGGAAGATCTCTCTCTTCCTGTAATTCTGCCATTCAAATAAATAAATCTTTAAAAAAGATAAGCAACATTTTAAGACACTTTGAAAAAAAATCAAATTAACAAACCAACCAGTCACTGGTTTTGGTAAATATGGTTTTACGAGGGGTAGGGATGATGTCGGAAGCACCTTGAGTTCTGCAGCCCTTAGAAACAGGTGTCTTTGGGGTGAGTCAAGGAGCTTGGGTTGAAGGCATTTGTGGGATCCATGGGTCCTCTAACACTTCATTTCAAACAACGTCCTTCTCTCCACTGCACAAAGGAAATAGGGCTCCCTCCTCCAGCCATTCATCAGAGTGCCAGATAAAAATTATGTAACAGGAAGTTTTCTGTTCCTATTGTAATATAAGCGAATCACCCGTTCTCTATTGATAACACATTACGTGCTGCGGCTCGCACGCCGCAGCTCTCAAGTGCTTTCTGCCGTAATGATTTTATCCCCCACTTCTGTAATGGCCCCCTGACGGTGCCCAGTGGCTCCCTTCCGTGCGCAATGATATTATTCTGCAATCTGTCTTGGGAGGATGCTTAAAAGCTTTCTCTCATTTTCTCCATTGAACTCATGTATTATCTGAGTTTTTACATTAAATGGCCATTCTTAATATCCCCTGACATGTCACCTCTTTTCTGGAGAGGACGCCCGGACAGTGCTCACCCGATTCCAGAATCCATACTAATCGAATCCCGCTTCCCCACTTCAGCCGAGAGCAGTGTGTTGGGTGCAACAGCATTTAATCTGGAGAAAGAACTTATGAAAGAGAACAAAAACAATTTAAGCTGCAGTTGGTTAAATGCGAACGTGAGTGATGCAATTTGTTTTCTAAAAAGGAATTAGCAGATATTGAAGTCAAGTTGTGGAATGAAGGTCAGAAATGCTCAGCTTTATTGCTCCCGTACAACCGACAACAATGCTTTTGCTAAAGCCTAATCTCGGCAAATAGTGGATAAACATTTGAGTTTTGATACCGAAGGAGAAGAAAGGCTACAGCTAAGGCTGTAAATCTACACTGTGATCTAGTAATTTAAAAACACTGAAATCCATTCTCCAAATCCTGATATTTCACCCCAGACTTGCACCAGTGTGTTTAATCTGTGCTTCCCAGCGCTGCCTTGAGCAATAAGCTAGAAAGCCTATTTAAGCACCTGTTTTAAGGGAGAAAGAATGTCTGATCGTTGACCCATCTTCCCTGTAGAATTCAAACACAAAATGAAAAAGTTGAAGCCCAAATTCCTTTAAGGCATAAAAGGACATAACTGACGTTTGCCTTGAGGCTTCTGGGCTGGGAGGATTTTGATTTTTTGAGTCAGGGACCCGCCCCCCCCCCACCTTCCCCCACCCCCAAAGCTGCAGGCTGATTTCTTCCTTGTGCAGATAGAAAGTTCCATCTCGCTAATGGATTGGGGGCAGGACACGGGCCACGTGGGGAGGCCTGTAATGGAGAAGATGCTGATTTCAATCCCAGTGTTGTCTGGGGTGGGGGGGAGGAGAGGGCAGTGGGCAAAGGCAGAGGACAATGAATCATCCATCCTGTTGATGTGGGCATCGGCCTGAGAGTTGTGGATGAACTTCACTGACCTGTTCAGATCCAAAGAACAGGGAATAGAAAAGTCCTCCTCAGCTTTGGAGCCTCGTACACCTGGTGTGAGTTCTCTCTCTGCCACGTAATAGCTGTGTGACTTTGGGCAAGTAGCTTAGCCTCTCTGAAGCTCAGATTCCTTGTGAGTCTAACAAAGATAACAATATCTGATTCTCAGGGTTGCAGTGGAGACAAGCAGCTCACACAGGGTCTGGCACATAGCAGGTGCCCAGAAAAGTGGTAGCTGTGTGCCATTCTATGTGGCCAGCGTAACACAGATGTCCTTATGTGTACCTTGACGGATTGCCATGGTTAAAATTTCACATGGTTAATTGATTGTTTATTTCATCTCAAAACAACAGATAAGTACGCCGAGAAATTAAAATCACAAGAAGACTCCATATCATGGAATTTATTTTGCACTTTAAAAATTAATCTTCAAAAACTCCATTTGGCCACCTGGGTTTGCCAGGATGTCACTGGCAAAGACGTCAACAGAAAGAGAAGCTTGGCCATCTCCTTTATCCAAAGGTATTTATTTTATTTTATGCTTGCATTCTGGCTCCCGGAGCCTCTTTGCTGGCATCATGTTGGATGATAAATCCATTTGTTTGGGCAACTTCAGGAGGGAAATTTGCCCAGAAAACTGGCTAGAGCTGTCTTTGGAAAAAGCCAAATTAAGTCTCCAACAGACTGGGGTCCCTTCCAAATGAGTTCCCAGCGGGCCGGAAGTGTTCAGCTCTGTACAGTGCACAGCCTACACCAAGAGCCCCCAGACCATGTTAAACAAAGAAGACCAAGCCATTGGCAGTCGTATCGATTGGCACCTATCAGGTTGCATTCCTTTGTCTGCTGCCCGGCTCATTTTCAAAGCCCGGTCCAACCTTTGTGGAGGAACACGCTTAAATGCTGACAAATTTCCCCCTCCATAAGAAATTGCTCCTGCAATTTGTCTTTTTAGCCGAGCTTCTGTGGGCCTGTGTAGCATAAAAAAAAATGTTGTCCTTGTCACCTGCCATTTTTCCAGCCAGCCTGACACCCCCCGGGCTTCCCAACAGCTCTCTCCAGCAGGAGCTGTCTTGGAACTCTTAGC